>NC_067133.1:22565433-22630433 GCF_021347895.1 Acanthochromis polyacanthus | reverse complement strand
AACAAAATGAGAAGCACTCTGACAAATAAAAATCTAGGACTAACAACCAGAAAGAGAATTTTGAAGTGCTATGTATGGTGAACCATGTTATATGGATGTGAAACCTGGACCATTACAAATAACATTATGAAAAGAATTATTGCATTTGAGATGTGGACATATAGAAGAATGCTGAAAATATCCTGGACAGATAAAATCACAAATGAAGAAGTCTTAAACACCGTAAAAAATAAGAGCACACAATTAGAGCACATATTAAGACTCAGAAAACTCAGGTACTTTGGTCATCTCATAAGAAAAAATAACATGTCAAGAATATTATTAGAGGGACAAATAGATGGAAGAAGGCAAAGAGGACGACCAAGAGCAATGTGGACAGACAATAAAAAGGAGTGGACAGAAATGCAGTACAGTGAGGCAGTAAGAACAGCCGAAGATAGAAGTACGTGGAGAACTACCATATCCTATTATTATGTCTGTCTCTGGACTGTCATCACAATTATAAAGCATTCTTTCGAAGATGGTCAAGTGTTTGCCGGCCCTATTGTGTCAAAAGTCAACAATTTCATTGTGACATCCCTATTTTTTCACAAGCATATGATTAAGGGACCCAGGGAAACAACTTATTTGTATGTGACATGTGTATGTAGCTCCATATTCCACCTCATTCACTTAGCCTTTCTATTCACAGATACTCTGAACATAACCAGCTGCAGTCACGGCAGCGGACTGTGCAGGAGGCCATTCAGAGCAAGCTGGCTGACCTGGACCAATGGATTTCTCAGTACCAGGCAGCATTCTCCAGCCTGGAGGCCACACAGCTTGCCAGCCTACTGCAGGACATAAGCAGCCCTATAGATCTTGGTTAGTCCTGCTGGAAATGATTTACAGGGTTTAAAAATAAACTGTCTTACTGTGTGTTCCAGATAATTTTGCAAATGTGATTTTTTGTTATTGTGAAGAGGCTTTTTGCTTAGTTTTACTAAATCTGCTTTTTTACTATTGCAAAGGCCTATTGTGAGCATTATTTGGTAGTTTTGGAATATTTTTATTATTTAGAGGTGTAATAATCCGATTTTCTAGAATATGACTGTTCCAGATAATTATGCAAGTCAAATAAAAAATAAACAAAGTTCAGTTTTAAAAGTAAACGACACATTTATTTTATCATGGATGGCAATTTCCCGTGGATCTGCGGATTTCCGCCAATTTAATTTCAAATTTGAACATTTCTGTGAATCGTCTAAATCCGTTGAGAAAATTTTAGGGGGGGTTAGGTACATCCTGAAGCTAGATTTTCACTGGAGCTATTGTTCGATTGTAAACGGCTCAGCGATTGGATAGCTTCAAGGTTGGACCAATCAAATTGCTCGTAGCATTCTTTGTCACAAATTCATGGCGGTGTGTTCGACTCAGCCGTGAACCAACCGTGACGTCACCCATTGGTTTCAATGCCAAGAAAATGAAGCCCGGATTTTGCTACTTCCTGGTCGCCATTTTGGATTTTTTGGAGCCAGTGACGTAAAAAGTGTCATCAACCAGGCTAGACCGGAGAGCCTGGTTGATGACCGGAGAGAGAACTTGGGGCAGGACCAGTCTATGGGCGGGCCAGACTGAGAGCTGAAGACTCTCTTATCCCGCCCACATTTTACCGCAGAGGCTGCTGTTGCTGTCAATCATTTCAGACAAGACTGTCTATCAAGTATAGCCACGCCCCCTGGCTCCGCCAACTTTAACGATTTGTTTAAAATTCAGTATTGATATATTTTGAGATTGGCCACCTGATCTCTCATTTTGACCATGAAAACTAACGGGGAAAAAAAGCCTGTGCTTTAGAAAATCAGTCTATCAAATTTTATTTTTTCCGGTGATGAATTGGGGTCTATGGAGCAAAAGCTTTTTGGAGCCAACCCTAGCGGACGACGTGATATTGCAAGTTTTTGACACTTCCGGGTGGGCTTCATTTTTGGAGCCAGATGCTACGTCCATCTTTATATACAGTCTATGGTTCGACTCGGATATTTGATATCGTCTTCAGCAGAATAATGAGATTTTTAACGAAGGATCAGGAGTCATCAGTCACAGAAATTGACAAAAGTGTCAAAAATAAGTTCCGATGGGAATGGCTTGAGAGAAAAGTCACTGTGAAGGTGAAAATTGGCTCAAAGATCGACGAGGTAACAGAAACACTTGGACAATTTCTGAAGAAACCAGACGTGGCCGGAAAAGCTTTTTGTGTGTATTGTAAAGATTTGATCAACTACTGATCGCGTGGATGCGTAGCACTGTCAGACCATGCATCAAAAGTGAAGAAACATGCCGAAACACTTGCAACTATTCATTGGGATCAGCGTTTTCAAAACAAACTTCGACAGTGGACAAAGTCAAAGACGTTACACATTGGGGAACTTTGGCTGAAAAGGAAGGCTGTCCAGAGACTTGCACAGCTTGCTGCAAAGAGAAGAAAATTGGCAAAATTGGAGTGTTGCAGTGAACTGACTTGTATATAGTGTACATAGTAGTATAGAACTCTTATAGATTTGTGAAATATTTTGAACTGAAGATAGTGAGAAAAGATTGAAGAACAAGTAAGTTAACTTTTCATTAAATTTGCGGACTATTTAAGTCTAGTATTATTATGTTTTTGATCATTTTTTTCAGTCTAAATGACTTTTATTTTACTATAAATCTCTCAGCTTCAGGGGTGGTCCGCCCCCCTGGCCCCCCAAGTCAATCATTTTCAGCTAAAATCAGAATTTCCTGTTGCCATCCCTGTTTTATATCAACAAGTATATAACATGATAATCTTTATTTTTAAAACAATATTCAACAATGGTATAATAAAAATAACAATTTTAAACAATATTTAATTGAAAATGTATTTATCACATGTTGATATAACCGCCTTTCTTCTGCAATACTTTAACCAGTCTAGAATCAACTGAGCATGTGAGCTTTTTGATGGTTTTAGAGTCAGTGTTCTTGCTTGTGGTCAATATTGCTCTCCAAAGACTGTCCTTAGAAGAAAACTGGCGGCCATTGGCGTACAACTCCTGTTTGAGAATTGCCCAAAGATTCTCTATTGGGTTTAGATCTGGTGAAGCAGGGGGCCATGTCATCAGGCGTTTGTCCTTGAAATTCTTCTGGGCCAGCCACTCTTGTGTGTACTTGGAGGCATGACTTGGCGCATTGTCCTACATGAAGATGATGCTCTTCTTGTAACTGGCAGGCTTTGATTTGTACCATTGTATAAATTTTTTTCCAAGATCTTGGTGTAATTTTCCGAGTTCATTTTTACTCCTTCTTCTAGAGAAGAGTACTACCAAATAATGCTTACAATAGGACTTTGCAATAGTAAAAAAGCAGATTTAGTAAAATTAAGCAAAAAGTCTCTTCGCAATAACGAAAAATCACATTTGCATAATTATCTGGAACACACAGTAAAGACAAGCATCTCCTTTATTTTCTTTTAGTGTTGCTTAGGTTTTCTGTAAAATATTGTCCCTCATTCCTTAACCAAGTTTTTGGAAAGGATGTATTTAATTTGCAAAATATTGAGATTTAACTGGGATTATTTAGCTTTAAACAAGGATGAACATTGACATTTAATCAGCTTTAAAAGGTAAAGAGTCTATAACCTTATTCTTGCAGGGCCAACACTGTTGCTTTCTTGTTTATAGTTCAGCTTTCTGTACACATTTCCCATAAAACCTGCTAGCATTGTAGAATGTGATGAATAGACTGGTAGTTTGAGGTTCAATTTAATGTAAGTAAAAAACTATGGTAACAATTGATTGCTAAAATGTTACATATAATGTTTTATTTTATTCTGCTTTAGCTGTGTTACATCTTGTTGTTGACTGTCCAATTCTTCCAGGACCTCCTAGCTATGTGCCAGCTACAGCCTTCCTGCAGAATGCGGGCCAGGCCCATCTAATCAGCCAGTGTGAAAACCTGGAGGCGGAGGTGAGCTCCTTGCTGCAGCAGCGCCGAGCAGCCCTTCGCAGTTGCCTAGAGCACCTGCACAGCTATGCCACAGTGGCTTTGCTGTACCCACGGGCTACCCTACTGTTTCACAGGACCCACCAGTGGAAGGCTTGGTTGGAGAAACTGCTGAGAGACATGAATGTAGAGCACTGTCAGCACATCTATAGACAGTAAGGAACAGCTACATGCTTTTCTTTCTGATATTATGTAAAACACTTACATGCTGCGTATGATGGACAGTATATTCTGAAATTGCTCAATATATTCAGGGCTGAAGCCCTACAACCTCAGTCCTGGTTTTGCCTTAGCTCTAATTGTCCTGATCATCTCATGGTTGAAAAGTCGGTAGCTATTACCAAGCAGCAGGTTCTTTTCATTGTTGGAGCAGTGGTCGACAGTGTAAGCATTTTGCTTCCACTCCTTTTGCACCACGTGTGAATGAAAAATACTGTGTGCAAATGTAACAAATTATTTGGGCAATTCTTGAGTTCTGACACTGTGATCACTAAAGCTTAGTGTACAAAACATTTAATTTAATTACAGGTCCAAATTACCTTTTGGTGGTGTTGAGGTTGTATGATTTCTTCAAGCACATAAGCAAACTAAAATACACATCACCATCTGTTTTTATTCAAGGATTGTTCAAAGTAGAACAAGCATTAATCCGTAGCAGCAGCAGTGTGTTTCTGACAACAACAGAGGGGGAGTCTTCTCTAGTAAGGGCATCACCTGATTGCATGAGATTCATTTCAATAATCAGTAGAATAGAATTCAGTAGAATCTTCCATATAAAACTTCATAACTCCCTCATTAATAACTTAAGTGTATCGACTAAGTTCAGAATCAGACACTGGAGGGATTTTGTGTTAGACAGTGAGATGTGCCAAAGTCATTGGACTACTGTTATCTCAATTTGCAAACAATATTTAATGCTGAAGTAGTCAATCAAGCAAGTTTTTGATGTCCCTCTAATATTTCTGTTTTTATATAATATATTATACTTTAAACTTCGTGTACCGAGAAGTTATGGCAAAAAGTTCTATGTCATCTCATTTGCAGGTTTCACCTGTAGACTGTGAAAATTAGGCACTGGAAACTATTTCTGCTTTTTTAACCAACAGATTTCTTCTGGATTTTTAATTTTTTATGAATTCTTACTGTGAACTATTGTAAAATACAAAAGATGAACATGAAGCATAATTAGGTTAACTAAGGAAACGATTCAGCAAATTCAATAATTGATTCAGACTTAGTAAAATTCTACTATCTAACCCTCATTTCAAAGACCTAGAAAGAGATGGTGGACTCTGTGCTGTGTATTAACCACTACATGCATAGCTTAATTGTGGTAAACTCTGGGTAATTCAACCAATTATTGATTGAGCATTCAACTCTGACATTTCTTATACCTTAAAAACTTGCACAAACCGTGTCACAGGCGCACACGCACACAGTGCTGGGAAAATTGAATTTGTCTCCTACAGATATCCTCTATATCTGATATCTATTTTTGCATATTTTTCACACTTAAATGTTTCAGACCATCAAATTTATATTTAATTTTAAGTCAAAGATAACCCAAGAAAGCTCAAAATGCACTTTTAAATTATGGTTTCATTTATTGAAGAAAAAATATTGTCTAGCCCCACCTTTCCATATGTGAAAAATAATTGACCCCTTAGCTGCCAAGCGACCAAATTCATTTGACAATTGGTTTGAATTTCACCAGCCACACCCACATGATTACTGTCCACCTTGTTAAATCCAAACATGAGTTCAATAGAAATTGCCTGGCATTGTGAAATACGGGTCTCAAAAAGCAGCACATAATGCCATGTTCTACAGAGATTCAGAAACAGCTCCAAAACAAAGTCATTGATATTTATCTGTCTGCAAAGGGTTACAAAGTGATTGATAAAGCTCTGGGACTCCAGAGAACCCCAGTGAGAGACATCATCCACAAATAGAGAAACATGGAACAGTGGTCAAAATTTCCAGGAATGGCTGGCCTACCAAAATTTCTTCAAGAACACGTCAAGATCTCATTCAGGAGGTCACAAAAAAAAACTATTGAGATACCTTAAAATTGATGCTCAAAAACCATCTAATGTGGCCAAAACAGAACAATTCTGCAGAGAAGAGTGGGTCAAAATTCCTCTATGGCGATGTATAAGACAGATTACAAGCTATAACAAGTGCTAGCTGCAGTTGTTACTTTTGGATTATTTTTGCCTAAATTTAATATTGTGTTTCTATAAAACATTTGTAGATACACACACACAGTCAGCACCAAAATGTGATAAACAACTCTCACCATGGCATGGTTTCTTTTCAATTGATTTAGCTTAAGTACTGCTTCTCTTGTAAGGGTTTTCAACCTCCATTTACAGATATGAGGTACTGTTTGGCCCCCAGCCCCCTACAGCCTCCTGCCAGTTCCTGTCCAGTGTGGAGTTAACTTTGCAGCACCAAGTGGCTGACACCAATGAGCGGATGATTCATCAAGCAGAGCGGCTAAAGGCTGAGGGAACGACTGTAGCAACCTGCGAAGAGCAGCTGCAGGAGATCGAGCACTGCATTACAGTGTTCCTAAGAGAGAATGGAGATCCAGGCTCCCTCAGTCTTGCTGCAATCATCACCTCTGCCCTCTGCACACTTTGCAGGTTTAATGAACACTTTTGATTCTGTGTTTCACTCTATTGTTTTTCCACTTAATATTTTAACTAATACTATGTAGTTGGTGGTAGAATATTAATTTCATTTTGAACATTTCTGTTCGCTACACACACCACAAGTACATTGAATCTTTTTTGGTGATCTAAATAGTGGGCCTGTAAAAGAAAATGAATAAAACTTGGAACTGACAGACGGAGATCACTGTTTTTTTGGGGGGGGTTTTCCAGACGTAACCTGGTAATGGAGGGTGCAGCAGCCAGTGCTGGAGAGCAGCTAGTAGACCTGACATCTCGAGATGGGGCTTGGTTTTTTGAAGAGCTCTGCAGTATGATGGGGAATATCAGTGCCTTGGCAACACTGCTACAACATTGCCCTCTCCTGCCGCATGACCTGGAATTTCCTGCCCCTTCAGCTACTACACAGACCATTTACATGGCCAATGGTGTGTACACATGTTTGCAGGTAAGTTTACCCCACAACCAGTTTCAACCAGAAGCAGCATATGATCTTGTTTAATGGCTACAGAAATGTAGCTGTGGTGGAAAAAGAAAGGATTTTCTGACAAGATCTTGTTGCTCACTGTAGGAACTGAACACCAACTTCTATCAGATCATCTTTCCAGAGGCTCTGCGCTGTATGATCAAAGGAGAGCCCACCCTGGAGTCCATGTTGACAGAGCTGGAACAGCTAGTGGAACAGAGCTCTGATGGTCTTGGTCTGCAAGGTTTATTAGACAATCTAGAGGCCACCACAGGGTTAGACCACGATGGACACAACCACTGCCTGCACATCACCAGGTTGAATTCTTCTTGTTATAAATTTAATCATACACACTGCTGGCTTAACTGATTGCATCCTGCTTAGAATCTAAAGCAAGTTTAATGTTTGAAAAACTTGTGTTTTTGTACTCAGAATGTTGCGTGGCCAGTACTCTGAACTGATACAGCCTCGCACCATGGATGGACAGGGACAGGATTCACCGAAAATGTCTGCGGGTCAAATGTTGTTAGTAGCCTTTGATGGCATGTTCACCCAGCTTGAGACTGCTTTTGGGCAGCTCATAGAGAAGGTAGCCTCCATATTTTGCTTTAGATGTTACGAGTGCAATTATAGGCCCTATTTGGTACACAAAATTGTCTCAGTAAATCAAACAGAACTCAGCTCTTACCCAATTTTCTCTCTCTATGTTTTTCTCAGCTGTGTTCTTTGGAGGTTCCATTGCCCTGGAGGAAGGTGGATGTTCTGAGGGAGGCTCGAGCAACACAGCTCCACTTCTTTGACAGCCTGAATCAGCGTCAGCTAATGGAAGAATTCTTCTTTCTCAAGAGGCTACAAACTATCAGGGACTTCTTCAGACTTTGTTCCTCCTTTTCTCAGACTCTGTCTAGTAAGAGCTCCTCACTGTCACATAGACTCTATGATACCGTCAAGGTTTTACTACCAGTTACAGTCATCTTAACTTGCTTGTCTTTAGTCACCTTTTTTGGATCAATTTTATGTAAAATCTGTGGAATACATGCCCAAAACAATATTGCTTTATGTATGTCTTCCATAACTATGTTTCAGACAAGGTTTTTACGCGTTTAGACAATTAAACTGTGCAAGAGGGTTTCCCAGACAATGAAGATGAAGCATTGATTCCATCATGACTTGATTTTTTTGAAGTATTGAAATTTGTGTGTGGCAAATCTTTTCAGGTACCTGTCCCCCAGCTGAGGACCTTTTGCCTGCAAATGGACCACTTGGGTTGGGGAAGACACTGTACTGTCAGCCCAGTGCAACAGGGTCAAGTCCAGCAGTGGTCAGTGAGGAACAGATGACCCGCCCAATCAAGGCCTTCACAGCTGAGTTTGTTCAGCAGATGCTTTTAGGTCTGCCCAGCCAAGCTCTCGGTCTGGCCCTCTGCAGCACCCTGTCTGCCCTTGGTCTAGATATTGTTGCTCAGGTGGAGGCGAAAGACTTTGGTGCAGAGAGCAAGGTATATGTTTGTGTGTGGCAGTTTTGCTTGGAAATGTACTTGTTTTATAAGACAAGTTATTAATGCAAATTTTGTTGTTTTACTGTAGCATATCAATGACTTTGACAATTGTCATGTCAATTTTATTTCAGTCTTGCCACTTATTCAACTTTTGTCTTCTGACTATAAGATCATAATATTAGTTGTGCTCTTATAATCGATAAAATAGTGAGAGTAACTGGAGTTTCTTGTTTCATTCCTAGTAATGCTGTTTAAGACATTCCAGATGCCTTAGATACAATTTTTGTTTTTTTTTATTATATTCCTTTCGTATATCCAGATATTGATAAAGTTTTTATATTGATTAACCTATTTTCCGTAGCTATAGTTCAATGGAGGCATGTTATTCCATATACTACCTTAGACAGTATTTTTCATATAATGAGCTAAATATTCTCAAAAGAAGCTTCATATGCTTGTTCAACATCATTTTCTTCATACATATTTTCCCAGTTTTCTTTCATAGCATTCATTTTATATCTCAGATTGGGAATGCTCTTAACATGACCTCATCAGAACCTCCTATTGCACTCTAATAGTCAGGGTTGACTGAAACTGAGCATTTCACAGAAACCCGGGGCAACATTTCTCTACTGATAGACATGTAAACACTTGTCAAAGTACTCAAAACTGCCTTTGTGGTGATTCTCACTACAGTAGCTATGTCCTGGACCACATTTTGTCATAACTATACACAGACACAAGCAAAACAATACCAACTTCACTATTGTTGATGACAGTACAGAGGAAAAAAAAGCAATATGCTCAGACTGTAGACCTTGTACTTGAACACTATACTAATGTTGAAAATATAATTTCTAATCAGTATAAACAACTGGATAGTACTTATAAACACTTTTACTGCTTCACTGTTTCAAAAGTGTACATAAAACTTTTCAGCGAATCTTATGAGAATTCTGTTCTAAACCACTGTGTCTTGACTTCGAAGGTCTCTCTGGATGAGCTGTGTAAGAAGGCAGTGGAGCATAGCTTGACATCAGGCAGGATCTCCCAGCTACTACTAAACAGAGCCACTGTACTGGCCTCCTCCTACGACACAGCCTGGAAGAAAGTGGACCTGCTGAGGAGGTTGGACATCAACCTGGAAGCTGCCAAGGCCAGCCTACAGAGGAGCCAGCTGCACATTGCCATGTTCCAGGTACACACACAAAATTGTATGGGGATGCTTTTTTTACCTGTGTTGAAACCCAAATTAAAGACTGGTATTTTTTTCAGAGCAATGACACATTTAACTTCACTAACAGTAAAAGTACTGCTTGTTTGTAGTATATGGAGCTGGTACTAGCTGGAATAAAAAGTTCATTTTTGTATCTAAAGATAGTTTCCAGTGGTTTCCCCTCATCATGCCTTCAAAATCTCATTGTAATGATTTTCAGTTCAATTTAATTCAATTTTGCATATTTAACACCGATTCACAGCATATGTAATCTCGTAACTTCACATAGTAAAGACCTTACAAATTTTAAAGAGAGAAACCAACAATCCTACATTACCTTTGATTCCTTTTGAGCAAACATTTTAGAGCAGTGTGAAACAGCCAAAAAAAACATTTCCTTTACTGGGAAGGGGAAAAAATCTCAGGCAAAACCAAGATTAAGGACAATGGCCATCTGTTTCGACCAGTTGGGTGAGTGGGGATGAAGGGGGTGGGGATACCAGATAGAGAGCAGACAGACAATACATAAGAAAGCAATGAACATTTTGGAGATCGATGAGGCTATTGACTGCAGATCAGAGATGTATAACTCTCTGTTCACTCTGCAAACTGCAGAGTGAACAAAAACTATGGGGAGGACACAAAGTTAGTGACAAGCAGTGTTATCTTACTGTAAGGCAGAGAGAGAGAGAGGAGAATAAGTTAGAGGTGCAAGATGGAAAGTCCCCCAGCAATCTAAACCTATAGCAGTATAACTAAGGAACTGCTTAGGTGATCCTAAGCAGCTCTATCAGCTTCATCAACGAATAAAATTTTAAGCCTTAAAGTAGAGAGGGTGTTTGTCGCACAACTCAAACTAGGATCTGATTCCACGACAGATTAGGTGATAACTGAAGGCTCTGTCTCCCATTCCACCTCCAGAAACTCTAGTAACAACAAATACACCTGCAGTCTGAGAGTATAATACTCTGTTAGGATAACATGGTATGATAAGGTCTTTAAGACAAGATAGGTCTTGGTCATAAAGAGTATTGTATGTGAAGATTTTAAATTGTACTCTGGATTTCAACCAGATATCTTACTCCAGAATTGGAGGCCAATGAGAGTAGATATCTCATTGCTTAGGGCCAAATACAAAAACTTCAATTTTGTCTGCATTTAGGAGAAGAAAATTACAAGTCACTCAGTCCTTTATGTCCTTAAGACATGCTTGGAGTTTGGCTAACTGATTGGTTTACTTTGGCTTTATTAAAAAAATATAGCAGGGTGTCATAACAATGGAAATTTATGCTGCGTTTCATAAAAATATTGTCTAAGAAGGGATGTGCGAAGTACACACATTTAGTCCCAAGACAGAACCCTGTGGAACTCCAAAACTATTTCTAGTGTGAGCAGCACATGAACAAACTGAAATCTATCTGATAAATATGGCTTTAACCAATTTAGTGTGGTTCCTTTAATCCCAATGGCATGTTCAAGTCTCAGCAATAGGATGTTTTGATCAAAAAATGAAAAGAAAAGAAACCTAGGATTATTCTTGTTTACCTCTATTACAGATGATTATTGGCAGTTCTTGTCATACAAACTGTTTCTTTTTTTTATATGATCTAACTGTCTGTCCAGATGAGGTAAAATTCTCCTGGATTTGTGAAATGCTCCCCTTCTAGTCTTAGTGAAGTCTGCTTTAAGATGCAGAATTGTGAATTGTGTAAATGGAGTTACTCTTCTATGATTCATTGACTTCTTTTTCAGAGGACCAACAGTCTCAAGGGTTGCATGCACTCAGGCTGCAGTCCTATCAACAAGATTATCCACCTGTGTGGGACATTAGTCCTGTGTACATTCATCCCACCTATGTGGGACTAAAGTACACAGGTTAAGAGCGGCTTACCTTTGTGTTGACATATGGCATTGAAGTAAATAATAACATAAGTTCCTTAAATTTAGTTACTGCATTATCAGATTAACGCTGTAATGGAACTTCTTGGTACATTTCACGTGTGTGGCAAAATGGTTCCATAGCGCCACCTGGAAAATTTCAATTTCAATCTGCCTGAAACTTTACAAATGCAATCAGAGTCTAGCCCTATCACATCCATAGGCCAATATACACTCTTGGTCGCAGCGCCACCTGGTGGATGGACAGGAAATGCTCTATAGCCAGCCTGTACATGCTCCAATCTGCCTGAAATTTTACGTGTGATCAGAGTCCAACCCTCATCACATCCATCGGCCGAAATACACTCTCGGTCGCAGCTTGGATACACTCTCGGACATGCTTGGATTCGTCAACCAGCAAGAATGCGATGACCTGTACAACGCTGTTTGCAGCTCTAATTGCAAATTGAAATGTTATTTTAAAATAATTGGAATAAAACAAGGGTTTGGGGAAAAACACTTAGATGATCAATTTCTGTGGCATATGTCGAAACAAGATCAAGAGTGTGATTAAAACAATGAGTTGCCGTATTTACATTTTCAGAAAACAATTGATTCTAGCAACAAGCTAAATGATGCACTTAACACTTGGAGATTTTGCAGAAATGAAATGTGCATTACAAATAAAATTTATTATTAAATGCAGAATTTAGGCTGTCATTCACATCATCGGTGTGGATATTAAAGTCACCCGCTATAATGACTTTATCTGTACTACTAAGAATTCTGAGAATTCAGATAAAAACTCAGAGTGAGTGGCAGTTGGACAAAACAGTAAGGTGAAGACAGGAAGCAGCCTCTGTCTCAACCAAGTGACATGAGGATAAAGGGGACAGGGAAAAAGATAGCAGAGAAAACAGATGGTTAGCAAACAAAGTGATAAACATTGGGCAGGTTGATGATGACATTAACCACTGATCAAAAACATGCATTTCTGGAGCCACAGATATCTGCAGAGAGGACAAAAACTCTTTGGATATGCTGCCTCTCATTGGCAAAGTTAATGACATGCAGTGACAGAACATAAATGCTGATGGTACTGCTGATAAACTTTAAAAAATTGATCAGAATATTTGAATTTCAGATGTATATCATACAAAGGTTAATCCAATAGTTATGTTTACCTATATTTTTATTAACAATATGTCTGACACACTGATACAACAGCAGTACCCTTTCTAATTGTACATACTTTGTCATGAACTACCTCATCAAATTATTTAATCTCCTGATTCAAAGCTATTATTCTGATCATCTTAATTTAGTGATGAATAACTGAGTAGAATACAGTAACGAAAGCACTCTGTTTTGATAAGCTGAACCAATACTGTTCCATTTATTAATACCTACATCATTCCTAATGTCAATCCTTGAGAGTGGCTTAGCACAGCTCCAGTTAGTATTTAAGTCGGCCAGGTAATAATGGTTACAGATTGGCGAATTAATGTTGTCAATCCTGGTTCTTCAGACTCTGTTCTATTATGTGTCCACTGTCAGTGGCAGCATGAGGATGTTCTGGGTCCCAATAATCAGCCTCTGAGCATCAGTATTCCTCCTCGCTCCGTGATCCTCAGCAACATGAAAAAGAAGCTGTACAAGCTCAGTCAGGATGAGGGAGCCATCATTGCCATTCAGGTCAGTCACCTTGTCAATCATCCTGTGTAGTTCTTACTGACTTTGGACCAGCCTATTATGACGAAAAACAAGAAAATTAATCCTAATCTCTCATTACAATTCTATTATTGCCAAGCTGTTCATACATGAAGACATCTTGACCTCTTTAAAACTGACTGTATAAATAAGCTTACCTCCTTTGTTTTGTTTTAATTTGACTGAAAAAACTCCAGATTCTTATTAATTTCATGTGCTGTGTTTGACCGCTGGTGTCCTCAGGAAAAACTGGCATCACTGGAAGCTAGCATCGAACAGCGTCTAAAATGGGCTGGTGGAGCCAACCCAGCACTGGCACCTGTCCTGCAGGACTTTGAAATGACAATCAGGGAGAGACGCGCAATGGTGGCAAGAGACAACCAGCGCACCAGCCAAGTAAAACTGCTGCTATGTTGATGTTGTAGTGACCCCTTGTAAAATTTCATTAACTTAGCTCCATTTCACCCACACCACTTGATATATGACTGTTGTTGAAGAAAATGGTAGATTCTCTTGCTGTGTTTTTCTAGGTCACCTTCTTGTGCTCTACCATCCTCAATTTCGAAAGCCTTCGGACTCGATCCCCTGAAGCTCTCAGCATGGATGCAGCACTGTTTGAACTGCTGAAGCGCTGCCAACAAACTTGTTCATATGCTGCCCAATTTAGCAGCACAGTGTCTCCTCTGGAGCTCCAACTACTGCACAGACTGGTGGGTTTAATCTCTGACTTGACCACAGAGTCTGTATTTCTGTTAAAAATATTAGACACTACTTTTCTGCCACTCCACCAAAGATTTTGTAGCATATTTTTAAGTTATTAGTTCTTCATTCCCAGTGATCGATTAATTTCAGCACTTCATGCTTTACTAACTCTGCATCGCCTTCACTATACTTGTTATGCTAACTTACGTACTGTTTGAATTTTACTGCTAGCTATATATGGAGTATGTTTAATGTCAGAGCCATACATCATAAGAGTAAACTATGAGTCAGTTTTCAATGTTAGCTTATACTTTGTTTGTGTCACATATCCTGTCATACATGTATCCAAATGTGTGTTGTGTTTTCCTTGCTTTCCCACCCCTCCCTCTTCTCCCATCCCTCCCCCTTGCCCTCCTCTGTCCTTCTCAACCCACCCGGCCAGCAGGCAGATGGGTCCCCCCTATATAGAGCCGGGTTCTGCTCGAGGTTTCTTCCCTGTTAAAAGGGTGTTTTCCTTGCCACTGTCGCCTTTGGGCTTGCTCTGGGGGTCAGGCATATGGGTTCTGTAAAGCGTCTTGAGACAATTTGACTGTAATTGACGCTATATAAATAAAATTGAATTGAATTGAACTTACTACAGCAGCTCCTATAGTGTCACAGAATAAACTTAAATAAAATCACTTTTTAGCATATAATTCTTAGAATTGAATTGAGAACATTCACATCTCACATCAAGTTTTCAGAACACATCAATTTCTAAAGATATTGCAACCACTGACAGAAATGTGCATTGCATCAAAAATGTCCTTGTACATGTACTTCCATGTACATAACAGAACTACATTTTAGTATTAAAATTGCACTTGTCTATCAGGACACCAGTCGCATATTTTAGGTCAGGTCATCTGAAAAAACTTTCTCAGAAATATTTCAGATTGAATGTTCATGAAATTAAATATAATCAGATGATTTTATTCAGTCTATAATCAGGTCATGGATTCTGATTTCATTAACCTACAGTTCTCAAGCAAATAAGTTATTAATCTAGAAACTTAAGAATTAAGAAGCCAGGTAAAATCTAGAAACTTAAGAATTAAGAAGCCAGGTAAAATTACTAAATCCACCCATTTATTAGAAAAAAGTGATAGATGTGTGGCCTTTGAAGATGCTGCAGGATCAGTGTGCAACGTCTAAATTTGAACGGAAGAAGAGAATCATAGAAATCTTCAGTATAGGTCTTCTTGATATGTTCGTTCAGTAATACAGAAGCAGGAGGGCACTTTTGCATACAGTAGTTGCATCGAACAGATGTGGCAAAGTAAAAATACAAAGGGTCAACGCTGATTGTTAAAAATAAAACATTTACGCTGTTGCATTGAAAAAGTTAAGGGGTACCACTGAATATTAAGTTAGAAAATTAATCACTAATTCTGAATATTAACGCTATTTTCTATAGTCCAGAATATTAATAATTAATTAAATCTACTTGTATTGATCGGTCCTGTAATCAGACGTCGTCAACTCTTTCATTGACCTCCAGTTCAAACAAAGTAGAAAGTAGATAATTATACACAAACATTTATAAACACCTGCAAACAAGCAATAAGACAACAATGACAAAACTAATTAGAATTTCTAAATTTACCTGTTTAGCAGAAAGAAAATGAAATCCACCTTAAACTGTAGAAAAGTCAAAGTTAAAAACTAGTAATAGCTCATGAAATATTAGAAAAAGCCCTGTTTAAAACTCAGTAAAATCGTTAAAGGAACCTCCGATTAGACAGAACCCAGCTGCATTCCAGGTCATCAGGAGCAGTATTGCTCTGGATGACTTGGTATCGTAGACTGCGTCCAGATGTTGGAGTCATCACTCAAATGATGTTGGATTTCTTTAATTTGAGAATTTAAAACTGTTAAATTAATTCTTGTATAGAAAGCTCTGGATGTTGAGGAGAGAGAAAGGTCAGAAGGTCACAGAAAGTAATGCAATCTCCCCTGCTCCAAAGGTGTGGTCATCTTCACCATTGACACTTTATTGTTACTGTCAGGTTGTGGGGAGGTAGGAGACATCCGTTGTCTCCAAAATGGCCATGAATGATAATTTTGTAGTAAACATCCGATATGCAGATGTTCCGTTTATATGTGAATTTTGGGATAGCTGTCCTCTGAAATTGTCTCCTACCAAATTTACAGCTTTGAGAAAGGATCCTGGAGTTTGTTGTGTGCCACTCTGACATGCCTACATGCTACATCCAGATAGCACAGTCAGAGGTCAAAACCCCCACAAGGCAACTTTAAGCTCTTTGTTTGTTACTACAGAGTCCAGTGTCAGACCTGGCCATAGGCAGTCCTGATTGGCTGAGTTATGCCCAGAGACAGCTAAAGGAGGAGATGAACGTTGAGCAGAGGAATCAGGAGGAGAGGGAACAGCAGCTGGAGTCCTCTGGAGAGACACTGCAGCTGTTGGTTGACTCCATTAAAACCATACTGTCTAACCACAATCGTCAGCTGGCTGATGTTAAGCACCTTCTGAGAACCATGGCTAAGGTACACTCAATTCCAGCAAAAAGTGTTTTTTTTTTTCATCTTTTTCCATACAGTTATATTACATATTGGCTGGTACCCAGCAGTCTTTTGTTAATTTTGTCATACAGGATGAGGAGGCAGCATTGGCAGATGGTGAAGAGGTGGCATATGAGGGCAGTGTGCGTCACTTCTTGTTGGAGTACAAAGCTTGGCAAGACAACATCCAGCTAGTCTTATTCACTGTGGTCCAGGCCAGTGGACAGAATCGCAACCAGGAGCAGCTTGAACTTCTGGAGGAGATTCCTGCTACCCTGAAGGAATTGCAATCCCAGTGCCAGAGGTACTCACATTCATAAATACATATTCTCTCATTTATTCATTCAGTTTTGATTTTTCTGTATAAATCTCTCAATCTGTATGTGTGTATATCACCGCAGTGTCTATAATGGCCTAGTCGACTTTGCCTCCCCACTGGTGACAGAGAGAGATGGTGAATGTGCCAGTCCCGTTTCTGCAGCACAGACAAGCTTTGCAGCAGGTATGGACTACCATGAGGTGTTTCCTCTGCCACCTTAGTGACTATGGCAACTTTATATAAGCATTTTGTGATGGTCAGGATGTTATTGACATTTCACCAATGAATGACATCTACCACTACAAACACAGACCTTGTGGCTACTGCAATCTGTGTAAAGCTTGACAGACCAACTTGTATGTGGTTTGAATTCAGCTGTTAGATGCAGTGGAGTGAAGACTCAGCCAGACTCAATGTCTCAGAATGCACGCAAGGCTCTGCCACGTAACCTGGGAACCCCCACTGATACCCCACCCAGCACTCTTCAGATGAACAGCAAAGTTTTCAACCCCAGCCCCAAGAGGGCTGTACGAGACCCCAAAACAGGACGAGGTACTGTTCTTCAATCTCATCACAATTGTCTGTGTTTAGAAACCTGTTCAACTCCCAGCTAAGCAGATATGTAAGGTTAGAAATGGTTGGAGAGTAATGAGTTGATATTTCGATTGGATGTTAGATTTGCAACTGAGTGAGGAGCAGTCTGAATGATTACACTGAAATCCAACTGCACTCTTCTAAACCTGCTGCTTGTGATATAGCTGTCCAGGAGAGAAACTCGTACGCAGTCAGTGTGTGGAAGAGAGTGAAAGCCAAGCTCGAGGGCAGAGACATTGATCCCAACAGGAGGATGAGCGTCACAGAGCAGGTAATGCACAGGACACACTGGCTGCTATGGTGGGTTTAAAAGTTTGTAAGTTTTCATATTTGATTTCAACCATCTGTTCAGTCTAATCAAGAATAAATGGTGCTTCAGTGTACATGTAAGCCATCTCAGACATGCACACTTTTTTCCAACACTGAAAAAATGTACTTACTAATTGAATATCTACTGTGTATTCTCTACATATTTTTTGAGTTGTCATTGCTTATTTTTGAATGCTCTTTTTTTTTTTTGCATAAATACTGAAGATTAATATTGCATAGTAGCTATTTAGTGGGTCATTGCACTTTAGTATATCACTGCACATATTAGAACTATGAGTACATGACAAGTAAATCGATCAATCTCCAGCTGTAACAAAAGCAGCAACCCTCTAGAACAGGGGTGCCCAATACGTTGATCATGATCTACCGATTGGTCACAAAGGTAGTGTGAGTAGATCACATTGCATTAAAGCGTAGACGTCAACCTATCATCCATCCCCACCATGAAATTTGTCACTTGATTGACATACGGGGCAGTCAGTCTGACCTTTTCTGACACAGGTGTCACGGGGTGTTCTAGCAAGCTAGCGAGTTAGCCTCCAATTTATGTCTTCTAAACTTAAGGGTACAAAAATGAGTGGGAGAGCTGGACCAAGTAAAAATACAAAAATGTACCACTTCCATACAGAATGGGAGGTGGACTTGTTTTTTCATAATGTCATTTTCAAAGTGTGTTTGCCTCATCTGCCAGTCTGCCATTGCTATACTGAAAAAGAGAAATGTGGAGCGGCATTTTCAGACTGTTCATAAAAACTACGACACTGACTTCCCTCTGAAAAGCAAGCTCAGAAGGAGAAAGGTGAAGGAACTAAAATCCCAGTTTTCCAGACAGCAGTCATTTTTCTCACAGTTAACTTAAAAAACAAAGGCAGCCACTTAAGCTTCGTTCCAGGTGAGTCACTTAATCATTAAGAACAAGAAATCCTTCCAGGACAGAAAGATGGTAAAGGAGGCATTTGTTGAAGCAGCTGACTTGTTGTTCCAAGACTTTAAAAGCAAAGCAGAAATACTATCTTCGATCAGAGCTCTCCAGCTATCAAGAACTACAGCTACACGACGCAGTGAAGTCATGGCCAAGCATTTGACTAAGCAATTTTGTAAGGACATCACAGATTCCGAATGTTTCTCTCTGCAATTGGATGAGTCTACAGACGTGTGACACAGCCCAATTGTGCATTTTTGTTCGGATGGTGCTTACTGATATGAGCACAAAAGAGGAGCTGTTAACAGTCCTGCCCATGAAAGAACACACGCAAGGAGAAGACATATTTCAGTCTTTTAAAAACTTTGAGAAAACCCAGTTCCCAGTGTGCAAAATGGTGTCCATCACCACAGATGGAGCACCCGCAATGGTTGGCCACTTGAATGGGTTTATTGCCAAGTGCAGGGAGGACGATGCTTTCCCAGACTCCCTTAATCACCACAGCATAATACACCAGCAAGCGTTATATGCAAAAATGTTCAACATGAAAGAAATAATGGATGTGGCAACAAAGCTCGACTGTTCTATTCGTGCCAGATCTCTTCAAAAATGGCAATTCCATGCACATCTGGACAACGCTGACAGTGACCACTCTGAGTTATTGTTGCACACTGATTTCAAATGGCTTAGTCAAGGGAAATTCCTGCAAAGATTTTGAGACCTCTGTACGGAGTTTAAGGTTTTTTCCGTGAAGCTAAACATGCGGAATATAAACAACTAAATGACGACCAGTGGCTGCTAGACTTGACATTTTTAACTGATCTGACCAACATGTTGAATGACCTTAATCTAGAGCTGCAAGGAAAAGACAAAACTGTGATCAATATGATACGTTCAATTAATGCTTTCAAACGAAAAATGCAACATCTCTCCTCAAAGCTCCAGCACCATGATTTGGCAAACTTCCAGAACCTCGCCTCAGAGTCATGCGTGCAGTTTGACAGTGTACGCTACACAAAACACAGACAATTGTCTGTCAGTTGACAAACGATTTTAAGATTTTGCTTTACTCAAGCCACTCGCTACATTCGTGTGCTACCCTTTTCAGGACGATGCTGAGGTTGTTTCAATTGCATCAAAAATGGCAACACTTGAACTCTTCTGGAGTGAAGGATAAGATTTTGACACTACAAGCTGATATTGAGCTGAAGTCCAGAGCTCATGGACAGTTCTGGAACTTACTCACAGAGGAAATGTACCCCAACATGAGGAAATGTGCAACGTCGACTGCATTATTTGGCTCCATTTACTTATGTGAGTCTGCCTTTTCCCACATGAAGATCATAAAGATAAAGAGACTTTATTGTCATTGTGCAGAAGTACAACAGAATTTGTTTGGAAGAACAGGACAATTAGCAGCAGTGCAAAGAATAAAAATAGAGGGGACTTCCGGGTGAGCGTTTCAAGATGGCGACGTAAGTCAAAACTCTCCTGGTCAACTTATTAAGAAAACTCCTCCGAAACATGAGAACTGTACTTATAAGACACTGAATTACTTAGAATGAGTGGAGTTAGAAACAAGAAAAAGCTTTCGGGAATAAGTAAGGACAGTGAGACTAAAGAAAAAAGAGTGGCGCTCGACAACACATCTGGTGTGGGAACATGGAGCGTGACGCAGAGGAGGGGGACATTACTACCGCTAAAGCTATTCAGAACCTAGGCAGAGATATACAAAGCCTGAAAACGGAACTCAAGCGAGCACTAACGGACTTCAAAAATGACTTCAGAAGCGATATTAAACAAGAATTCAACAGATTCAAGACGGAGATAAACCAAAAGCTGCAAAATGTTATCGGCGACGTTTGTAACCATGGGGTGAGGCTAACGGAAGCAGAGCAACGGGTGGAGGAAATGGAGTCTGCTAATACCGAACTACGAGATGCCCTGCTTTATTCCCTCAGACAGCAAAAACTCCTCCAGGCCAAGGTAACCGACCTCGAAGGAAGATCACGCCGTAATAATATTCGCATATACGGCATTAAAGAAGGCACAGAGGGAAGCTCAATGCTAACGTTCATTGCTAACTTTCTGAAGATAGAGTTGGGGCTCGACACAAACACAGACTTACAAATTCAGCGAGCACACCGATCAATCGGCCCTAAACCTCAGGATGATACCGTCTCCAGATCTATTCTGGTGAACTTCCAGAGATACGACATTACAGCCCGATCTCACGAGGATTCGTGAAACTGTTACGTAAATTTTTGTTTCGGTTTCGTGCGCACCAACACGATTTCGTCATGTTTTTCGTGCCGCTCACCACGAAATGCACACCAATGTATTTTAAACGGCGGACTTTTCGTGCCACCCAGAACGTATTTCAAACGAATGTGTGTATTTTTAATGTAAAACCATGGCGAATCCAACGCTATATTTTGCATGACATCGTCCCTAACCATAACCCTAACCATAACCCTAACCATAACCTAACCATAACCCGGTGGTACACTTACCAATTTGCATAGGAATTTAAAGAATGTCCGGCGGCCGCAAACACGATCACACAAGCAGTATACGCCGATGGACAGCTTAGATCGTCATGAATCCGCCGGTATAATCCACTTTCAGATGTGATTACCACAGCAGGTTTCGTTGTGAGCAACACGAAAAACATTTCGTGGTGAGCGGCACGAAAAACATGACGAAATCGTGTTGGTGCGCACGAAAAAGAAACAAAAAATTTACGTAACAGTTTCACGAATCCCCGTGAGACCGTGTTGGACATTAAAGACAAAATACTGAAAATAGCCTGGACAAAGAAAATCACCTGTGAGGGGAAGTTGGTGACGTTTGCACACGACCTTCCTACTGAAGTGAACAATAAACTCAGAGAATATAAAGATATAAAGAAAATCCTTAAGGAGAAGCAGATACGTTTCCAAACACCATACCCTGCCAGGATGAAAATCCACTGGGAAAACGGTCCCCGACTCTACAACAGCGCTACAGAAGCAGCCGACGACATGAGGAAGAGAGGTTACACCGTGGACCTGCCGCAAACGTCCGACACAAGATGGGAGCAGAAGCTGACACAAGGTGCACACTGGAATAGGAAGGATGCAGACCGCTCCGACCGAGTCCGAGAGAGGCTCAGGGATTTCCAACGACAACAAGTATAAGCATCATTAACAGGAATCATCAGGTAATACCGGCCCAACTTCTCGTAATAAATAAATAAAAAATGGTGCTTAGGCTGTTAACATACCCACAGAAATAAACGCATGCAGACATGTAGTGCACACAAATCATCGAGCTTTCCACTCTTTATCGTTTTTTTTTTTCCTTCACTTTTTTCCGAATCCACAATGGAAGGACAATAACAAATTTGACCAGGAAGAGACTAAATGACTGTCTGGCTCAAGGAAAAGAGACTTTGCATTGCAAAGAGGGAGCCCCTATTTGATGTAAGACTGATTCTCCACTAGAGATTAAAAGGTATTGTGTGGATGACAGGGCAGTGTAAGACCCTGAGGTTGGAAGTCCTCTTTATATTGTTTTCTAATGTTCTTGTTAATACAGTTTGTTGTTGTTACAGTACATGTTTATTTTGCCTGCACATGCAGATTTACTTGTTGTGATGGGGTTCAGTAATTTTAAAGTAGCTTCTTGGAATGTGAATGGCTTAAATAACCCAGTTAAAAGAAGCAGAGTAATGTCAAAAATGAAAAGGGAAAACCACCAAATCATATTTCTCCAGGAAATACACCTATCTCAAAATGAACATGAAAAATTGAAAAAATTTGGATACAAGAATACTTTTCACAGCACTTATAAAACTGGCCATAGAAGAGGAGTTGCAATATTATTACACAATTCTGTTAATTTTGAACTAGTTAGGGAGATCAGGGACAGTGAGGGCAGATATCTACTGGTGCAAGGCAAGATAGAAAACAATCTGACTACCCTTTTTTGTGTATATTTACCTCCACAAAGTGATCATAAAGTTATGAAAAAAGTGCTTGAACTGATTTCCTCAGAATCACAAGGCATATTAATATGTGCAGGAGATTTTAATACAGTAGTAAATGGTAAATTGGACACATCTAATAGCAAGAGAAATACATCCCCTCTGACTAAGTTGCTTAGAAAGGGTTTGGAAGAGATGGGCTTGCTTGATATTTGGAGGGAATTGCATCCATCTGACAAACACTATACTTTCTATTCTGCCCCACATGCAGTATCCTCAAGAATAGACTATATATTTATGTTTCAAAATGATAGGTACAGGGCTTTAGAATGTGATATCGGAACTAGAGATATTTCAGACCATTCACCAATGTATTTAAAAGTACAATTAGACAGTAGACCAAAAAACACAATCTGGAGACTAAACACAAGCTTGCTCAACAATAAAACAATCACAAGTGAAATAAAATCTGAAATTAGGAGCTTTCTCGAATTTAATGACAATGGGGAAGTGAATCCTAGTATATTATGGGACACCTTAAAAGCTGTCATTAGGGGAAAATTAATATCTCTTAGTACAGCACTCAAGAAAGCAAAGGAAAGTAAACTTAAACAGCTTGAACTCAACCTAAAAGAATTGGAACGTCAACATAGTAAGAATTCAAACTCTCAGATATTGAATAAAATGAAAGCAATTAGGAATCAGATCCTAGACATTTATAATGAAGAATCAGAGAAAAAATATAAATTCCTAAAACAATCTTATTACGAGGTAGGTTCCAAAGCGACAAAATTATTAGCCATGAAAATACGAAAAAACAAACCTCACAGTCAGTATACAAAAAATTAGACCTTGACTCCAGACAAATAGTTAATAACCTAGATGAAATTGATGCTGCATTTCAGGCATACTATGAGACCCTGTATAGACAAAGAAAGAAAGTAAAGAGAATATAAAAGCCTTTCTCAGTTCATTGGACTTTCCCTCAATTGGAGAACATCAGAACAAGAACCTGATTGCACAAATCACAAAAAAGGAACTGGAGACTGCACTGAATAAATTAAAAAAATAATAAGACACCAGGAAGCGATGGACTACCAGCTGAATGGTATAAGATGTTTAGAGAAGAGTTGACTCCTGTACTTTTGAATTCTTTTAATTGGACTCTTATCGAAAGGTCAGCCCCTCCCTCGTGGAGTGAAGCTGTCATCTCTGTCATCCCAAAAGAGGGCAAGAACAAAACTCTATGTAGCTCATACAGACAAATTTCAGTCTTAAATCAAGACTACAAACTGTATGCATCCATTATGGCCAGAAAATTAGACTCCTTTATTCTGGACATAATTGACAGTGACCAAACTGGTTTTGTCCGGAGACGCCAAACACAGGATAATATTAGACGTTCTCTTCATATAATTGAAAATATCAGGAAAACAAAATCAAACGCTGTGCTGATCAGCCTAGATGCTGAAAAAGCTTTTGATCGTGTGAATTGGGAATACTTGTTTTTGGTCTTGGAACGACTCGGTTTTGATGAAAAGTCTATTAATATTTTTAAAACTTTATATTTAGCCCCTACGGCAAGAGTCAGGATAAATGGACGACTTACTGACCGCATAAAATTGGAAAGATCTACTCGACAGGGATGCCCTCTCTCACCAAGCCTTTTTGCACTCTACATAGAACCCTTGGCACAAGTAATAAGAGAAAACTGTAATATACAGGGAGTTTGGATAAATAATAAGGAACATAAAATAGCATTATATGCTGACAATGTTTTATTATTTGTCCAGAATCCAGATGCCTGCCTTCCTTCCCTTTTAGATCTCCTACACATATTTGGTACATATTCAGGATACAAGTTAACAAGATAGTGCCATATTCATTTTGTTAGTATTATAATTTTATCAGGGGCCTTTCTGGGCCCCTGTTAATGATGGGCCCCTAGAATCCTTCCCCTCCCCCCCCCCCCCCCCCCCCTTTTCAGCGCCCCTGCCTGAAGCTCTCCACTCTCTTCACCTCCGTCCTGCTGACCCTGAGTGGGTGGTATTCCCTCTGCTGCTTCTTGCTGTAATACACAATCCTTGTTCTTGCTGACATTCAGGAGGAGGCTGTTGTCTCTGCACCATTCCTCTAGGTGGATGGTGTCCATCAGATAGTCCTCCTCATTGTTGTTGAAGATCAGACCCACCACTGGTGTGTCTTCAGCAAACTTAATCATGAGTCTGATGTGGACAAACAGTCATGAGTGTATGGTGAGTACAGCAGAGGGCTCAGCACACAGCCTTGGGGGACACCAATGTTCAGGGTGCGTGAATGGGACAGGTGTTTTCCCACTCGAACCACCTGTGGTCTGCTGGTCAAAAGTCGTAGACCCACCCGCACAAGGAAGAGGTGAGTCCAGGATCCTGCGGCTTCATGACCAGTCTGGAGGGGATTATGGTGTTGAATGCTGAACTGAAATCCATGAACAGTTCAGCATTCCATGGCTTCCTGGTGTCCAAGTGGACCACGGCTGTCTGTAGCAGGTGGTTGATGGCATCCTCTGTGGATCTATTGGGCTGGTATGCAAACTGTAGGGGGTCCAGGGAGGCAGGCAGGGAGGAGGTGATGAAGTGTCTAACAAGTCTTTCAAAACATTTCATCACCACAGAGGTAAGGGCAATGGGCCGGTTGTCATTAAGGTAGTTGGGCTTGGCTTTCTTGGGGATGGTAGCAATGACAGACTGCTTAAAGCACTTGGGGATCCAGTGCATCAGGCTGTCTTTGCCTGATGCACTGGGAGAGTGAGAGGCTGAGTATTTCCGTGAACACCAGTGCAAGCTGGTAGGCACAGGTTTTCAGGACACGGCCTGTTATACTGTCAGGTCCTGCAGCTTTCTTGGTATACACGCAGTAAAACATCAGCTCCGTCACATCTTCTCTCTGTCGGGCAGGATGCTCGCCTCTCCGCTTGGAGCCTTGAAGTGCACATAAAAGATGTTCAGTGCACCGGCCAGAGAGATTTCAGCACTCACCATGGGCATCGGTGTTGCTTTGTAGTTCGTCACAGTTCTTATTACCTGCCCTAGTCCCCTGGTGTCCCTCTGCTGCAGCTGTGACTCCAGCTTCTCCCCGTACCTCTGTTTGGCCTCCATCACAGCTCTGCGGACGCTGGACGTAGTGGCCTACTAAGGTCCCATGTAGTGAGTCTTGTGTTGTAGGCGAAGGTGCGGGACTACAGAGTGTCATGGATGCCTTTATTCATGCACGGCTTCTGGTTGGGAAACTCCTTGATGGCTCTTTTGGGGATTGTGTCCTCCACTAGTTTCCCAATAAATACCATAACCATCTCCGTAAACACACTGACGATATTACCAGAGTTGCTCTAGAACATTTCCCAGTCTGCTGTCTCCACGGCATCCTGCAGGGCGACCTCTGATTGGTCAGACCAACCCCTCGCTTATCTCTCCGCCAGGGCTGTTCACTTCAGCCGCTGCTTGTTTTCTGATGTGGCCTTAGATTCCCCTCACCTGAAGCTCTTGACACCATCAGAGGACGTTGCTGTTCAAAGTCTTCCCTCTCATAAGGCAGTTAGGTGGCCTCCCAGCTTTATAAGCCAGTTAGAATTTTATCCACTTTCTATATAGAAACTGAGAAGCCAGTACTTATGGAGCTAAAAATTTGCTTAATACTGCCACTTCATTGTGCACATCTTGAGGTGAGTCATTTCAAATCGACAGCTGCCTCACAGTCCACCAGACATATTTTAGACCCTCTTTTGCAAACTCTACAATGTCTTGGCCACAAACGAAGCACACCAAATTCTGCTCTTGACCGCAAGAGTGAAAACAACAGTTTTCATGAACTGATGGCCCAGCAGATTACTTAAATTATTGGTGGCAGCAACTCCACAAGCATAATGCACAGCTAATGTAGCTAATATTACCATTACTTTTAATAATGCACAGATGTAAGAGCTATGTGGAAATTGTAATGGTAAGTGACATACATATATGATGAAAACTTTGTAACAAAGTACTGAGTAGTTTACAGCATTTTTATGTTGCTTGTTGTGCTTCAGTGCAACCTAAACTCTACCGTGGTTTACATCTATTTGCTTCTGTCCTGCCCTCTGTGCTCCCATATGCTGCATTTTAATACATCTAATAAACCTGCTCTCATTTATGTTTTTTGTTTCTGTTGTCAGACAACAGAATTAGTATGAAATAATGACAAACACAGCACATTTAACAAAATGTTATGTCAGAACTTATGTTCGCTCATGGAGATTGAAGTGGCACAACACTTATAGTACGCGATATCACGCCCTTACATTGCCTTTATTAGAGGATGTCTTCAGTCAGGCAACATCTGTGATAACTTATGACTCAATATACTGTCAACACATAAAAGCACCTGTCATCACAGTCCTTCAGTTTGATAGCCATTCTTTACCAATCTTTACCAATTATATTATAATATAACATCTACTCGCTTTGCAGAAGCAAAGTGTTTGATGGTGTCTGTTTATTTTTCTGTGAAATTACATCTGTAAAGCAGTATCCAAAAATATCCACTCACTTGTATTAATGCAGCTGTGGTTTGTCTCCTCTGTTCTTGTAATAGCAGTTATACTGAAATATGGCTAAGTTGACAGAATCCAGAGTACAACACAGAAAGGATCATTTTTCAAGTTTATTTAAATGTTGTCATCATGAGAATGTTGACCTTTGACCTCTGAATAAGAAAAAAAGTAAGACACAGTTTGTAAAGCATGATTCTTGACCTCATGGCCTGTTGTTTTGTTGCAGGTGGACTTTGTTATCAAGGAAGCTACCAACATGGACAACCTGGCCCAGCTGTATGAGGGCTGGACTGCCTGGGTGTGAATGCCATGCTACTTCATGTCTTTGGTCCAGCGAAGGCTTGGAGATCCACCAGAGTCCAGCAGACTAAGGTGTGGGAACAGCAGCACCGGGCCACACTAGGAGGAGGAAATGGGAAGCGGATGCTTACACCGCCCTCCCAAACTCCTGGGCACCCAAACTGGGGCAGCGACCTCGTAGCATCGCAGCAACCACACTCCCCCAACCATCGGCGATCGGGCTAACACAACGCTTAGTGGGCCTGCAGACCTGCCTTGCTTTTTGGGGTTTGAGTGAGCAAAGCAGCATCAGAAGGGGGAGGGGGAAGGAAGGCAAAGGCCTCTTCACCCTAAACTTGGAAATAGCTTCCCCTCTCACCTGCATAGCTCACTATCAAGTTGTACCCATAAACATCACTGCATCCTGTTATGCCCATCAAAGTCCACCTGCGGGCAGGATGAAGCAGGAAGTGAGCTGTGTCCCTCTGCAGCACACAGCACTGGGCGGGACATTAGCTCAGATGAATGGGCCGTTTACATGGCGACATCCATTTTTTTCTAATCATTTCTTTAATGGCATTGTGATTCTGATAGGTCAGTGGATGACTCGGTTTGCAAGTATGATGAAATCAAAGGTTCAACAAGATCCTTAAGGCTACATGGACATCAACCCTAGACCTAAAATGAAAGTGAGGGTAGAAAAATCAAACTGCTGAGATTGATGAACAGAAACAACATTGGTATGTCTCTAAAGTGTTGTCATATTTCACTGAAAAGATGATCATAAATTGGAAATGTTTTCTTCGGAAGGTTCCTTGTGCTTTTGTGGTTAAAACTGAAACATATAGTCATTTGAAGCCGTTTTGGGTGCTCATTTGCGAGCTTAGAATGAACACAGTTGATGTTATTTAGACGCGGGAAAACCTCTGTTTAATTGTTTTTCTTCTGTGTGACTCTTTAGTCTGTGTGCTTTGTAACTGTCTTTAGGAGTAGATCTTTGCCTTTTTTGACTTGCCTGTTAGAAGCTGTTGCTTGCATCATATGCATTTACTCCCCAGCCCTGATGTTTGCATTTTATGAATCTTGACCTTCTAGTTTTACATTTTTATTAGGAGAAATTCTGTTTTGGTGATGGTGAAATATGATATTTCTTAAAGTTTTTATTGGATTTTGTTGGATGCCAAATAAAGATGGAGCTAAGGAGTCTTAAGCGTTTCATTTGACAGTTACAATTTTTCACCAGTTTGTTGCTGCTGAAAACAAACTGGTTTTCAGCAGTAGCAGCCGAACAGACTGCAGACTGTGCAGTCTGTTCGGCTGAAGGTATGCTTCAGTCTGTTCGGCTTTCAAAGGAATCATTGAAGGTAATGTTTGTGCAACACTGCAACCGTGTTTCCTTTACTGAAAAAATCAGTAAAGGGGAGGGGTTAGAAATTAATTGCAATAGGCAAATGTTGACATTTAGAATAAGCATTAAGTAGAATTGGATAAAGATACAAACAGCTGCTTCTGGAATATTGAGACCTACTGCAAGACAGAATGTGCAAGTTGGATTTATCTCTTTCTCACAGTTTAACATCAAACCAAGGATAGGAAAGAATCAGCTTGCTACCACTTCATAGCTTTAACTCTAATGTGGTCTTATCGCAATTTAATCACTGCAGTCACTGCATATGGACAATTTTGTTGTCTTAAACCTGCAGTTTTCTGAACACACTACAACGAGAGATCAAAGTTCACAGGCAACCATCGTTATCTTGTAATACAGAAGTAATGTAAACAGAAACTAGACAATTCCCGCAAGCGGAAATCGCGGGAGGGGCTCGGGCCGGGCAGCCGTCGGGCCCTCGCGCGACCTCCATCCAGAGCGGCCGCGGTAGAGGCGTATCTCGGCTTTTTCCGGTCCGTCGTGGGCTTTTATTTTGAAATTGCGCTGTGCTTTTATTGTGAAAGGCGGAGACAGGAAGATGTCACCTGGTCAAAATTTGTATTGGAGTTACTGTAAAGGCTGTGTGAAGCTAAAAGGTTTTTTTAGCTGTAAAATGAAATGTTTGGTCACATCTTGCGCATCTCCTGGGGGCTAAGGCACCCTGTCCTTTAAAGCTAGTGACGCCTCTGTGGCACTATAGCATATGGTCTGAGAGGGTTTTTTTTTTTTTGCTGAAGGCATGGGTTTTTGGAGGCTTCTCTATGGAAAAGCATAAATCCCACCGTCACAATATATACATGCGTGAAACGAAGAGACTTGGGGCTTGTGTTTAAGACTAAAATGTAGTCTGTAGGTGAAAGTATGGCGCAGCACGTCATAAGACTTTGAGAAAATACGGGAGGTCAGCAGGTAAATGCCATGGCCTGCGTTCGAACCCACGGTGCGCTACCTCGGGGCCGTCCGGCTGCTTTACGGTCGTCAAATCACAGCGCTGCCTCTCCAGATTTCTCCAGAATTCTCCGCCAACCGCATCGTCCCCTGCCCAGAATTCCCCAGAATCACCCGACCAATCGGTGTCCGATGTGTCCAGAATTCGCCCGCCGACAAATTAACGTCCAGCGTGTCCAGAATAACCCCCCGACCAATCGATGTCCAGCATGTCCAGAATTCACCCGGCGACCAATGAGAGGGCCAGTCAGAGGTCAACCTCGGCGACCAGTGACAGCTCGAGCCGACCAACCCTTGACCCCGGTCGACGCCTGTCCCACCCCCCTCCCCTCCGATCCCCTCATTCAAACTTGTTTGTGGAAAAATACAGACACCTGCTCTGAAACTTTTGCATTTCAAGGTAAGACGACATTATATTTATTTAGTTTTTATTATCCTACGCAAATGACAGCGTAACAATTACAAGAAAGAAACGATCGTAGCATCCTTTGGTTATTACACCGGCTGGCTACCCGTTTTTCACTCTCGTTTTACCGTTGAGGTGGTATAGCAGTTAATATTTTTTTTCATTACTATCGTTTTCTAGCAGCATACTGCTGTATTCCCAGACACATTAGTCAGTACGTGTTTTATAAACTGTGACCGCCGTTATAAGTAATGTTGTGTGAATATCGTCGTTACTGTTGTCATTCATCTTTCCTTGCGTTACTGAACCATTCAGTGAGTAACCGCGGTAGTGACGTGATTCTAACAATACAATTAAGCTTTCAGCTGCATATGTACGTACATTTTTCTTAGCCCAACAGCACTACTTCTCATGAGCTAACCATAACTGTGATTACTTATAACGGCCCTTTTCTACTATAACGTTATGTTGTCCCATTAGCTTAGAATATGAATCACATTTTCTCTTTTTCAGCTCATGCACCTATGAATAATAATGAAAGTACAATAATACATATTAATGCTGGTGACTGTCCTACTTCTAAACTCTGGCTGCTACATTTGGTGTAACTTGTACATTTCTTCTCTGTTAATGGTAGATGGCTTCCAAACAAAAGAAGCACAGAGCTATGTCAGATAAGGAGTGGATGTCCCGTCTGAGAAGGTTTGGCCTTCTGAGGCAGGAAACAGACCAGCACCATGCCAGAAAAAGTGGCATGAACTCTACCTGAAGGTAAAGTTGGACAGAGTAATCAACAATAATTGTGCAGTTATCGGGGGGAAAACTAATTAAACTAAAAGTGGAATACATTCCTATGATGTACTCAAATCTGATTATAGATTGAGAAATGTCCGATGCAGCTGAGGGGACAGGCATCTCTGTTTGGAGGGACACAGACGTGCAGCTGTGGTTTCCATGCAAAGAAGGTATCAGTATCAGGTATTTTTCATGACATTAATAGCTACAGGTGTTGTATTCTTTATGAATAAATTCTCTCTTTCTTCTCTGTGCACTTGTAGCCTTCCAGCTCTGTCCCTGGGCCTCCACAACCAGGTCCCTCAGCAGCGTCGTCTACAGAGACAGAGCAACCACAAACCTCTGGACGAGCAGCAACATCTGGGCAGACACCTCGGAAGCCTTCTTTGACTTTGGCATCGGTAGGTATTCATGATGTTATAAGAGTTTATAATAGGAAAAATACTCAGAGAAAACATTTTTAATAAAATACTTCACATTATTGTTTTTTTTTTTCAGTTTATGAAGCCAAGGTTTGGAGGGTCTCATGGTGCTGCCTTAACGCCCAACTTAAGTTTGGCTGGGAAGCATGTTAGCACGGTAATGTCTGTGCAGTGCTGCAGCTGTATGGTTTTGCTGCTTGGGTAATTACAGTGGGGATGTTGAAATGTGTACTTCTCAGTGACTGTAATGTCTAATAATGATGTTGTGAACTGTTCTCTCTCCTCATTAGGTCTCCAGCTCTTCTCCCTCTTTGACTATGCCTAGCGCTGTTACGAGCGCCATGGCAAGCCGACCACAGTCGCCTGCCCGCAGTCCAAGGACGTTCATCCAGGCCGTCTCTCCTCTCTCACCTGTGGCCACAAGCACCTCCGCTGCCTCTGTTCCACCAGCTACTGCTAGAGCTGTGAGTAACTTAAAGTGGAGTTATTTTCTTTGCATTGATGTTTTACTAAGCTTAAAATAAGAATTTCATCTTTATAATTATTTGTCTATATGGTGTTTTTTTTTTTTTTTTTAAATATCAGGAAACATCAGCATCCTCCTCAGCACCTCTCATCCCTCTGTCCTCTGTGCCGACCTCTGTGACCTCCATTGGTGTCCCCTCCACTGCTCCATCTCAGACTGGTCCCTCTGAGCTCGCCACACCTCACCCTCTGCACACTCAAACTGCAGGAGATGTGGAGACTCCTACAGGTTCTGAGCAGTGCTGGCTCCCAGCAGAGATGAAGAAGAACATACCTGTTCAGGACCAGAAATGGATTTCTGCAGCCATCTGGAAAAACCAGCGACTGCGCACAGACCTGAAACTATGGTATGCGCCACCAGAGCCAGCGCTTATTTATCATCAGGCCCCCACTCCAGAGCGTTTCTTCACACACAGACTTCTCTTATGGATGCCATATCACCTGTGGAAGGTGAAGCTGTATTGCCCTGCATGTGGGAAACAGCTCACAGGTGCTGGAGTACACAAGAGGGCTCGCAAGGTCTTGGACATTGACAGGTATTACCTGTTAATTACAGAGACGCAATTCAGTTGGTTGCAGGATAAATTACATCTCCTCCAGCAAGACTATCCTAGACCAACTGGATATGGCTCACAGGCTGGAGTTCAGACTCATCCTGACTCAGAAGTGAGTGAACCTATGTAAGAATTGTTTGTAATCGAAGCAGACAAATAATTAACTGTATTAGTTATTATTTATGGTTCTTTTGTTTATCTTTCTCTGTTTAAAGCAGATTTGCATGTGACATCCGTGTCATTCGATTTTTGAGGGAGAGGACACTGGGTAACAGCCCCACCCGCCTGGTTAAACAGCTGAGGGAAAACCACAGCGAGGAGTGGCTCAAGCGCCTCTGCCGATACCTCAGCGCATGCTCTGACTTTGTAGCGCAGCCCAGCTTGATCCCCGTCAGGTTTCAGGAGCCCCCTGATCCCGTAGCTGTGCCAAGTCACAGGTGGATGTTGGCTGTTTATGGGCGGGACATTCTTAGCAGACTTGACCACATAAAAGCCAGCATAACATCCACCTTTGGTAGGATACTGAAAATGGACTCCACAAAAAAGGTAAACAACTTTAATGATGCATTGTTTGACATTTTTCCTTTGTGAAATTCCTAATTGTAAGCATAAATGCTGTAAATACAACACAAGTACAAAGAGAGAGCTATGAATAATAAGCTTTATATGAAAATGAAATGTGATACTAATGCACTAAGTCACATCAGAAACCATGACACCGAATTTTCTTTTGTGTCTCATTATAGATAACCAAGAAGCTGTCAGGCGCTGCCAAAGGGACCGGACTATGGCTCACATCAGTGAGTAATGAGGTGGGCCAAATCCTCATCAGTGTCCTGACTGCTCAGGAGGGTCCCGGGCTGGACCTCATGGCTGCAGACCTGATCCAAAGGTACAGCAATGCTGGAGTGGCTCCTCCTAAACTCTTGTATGTGGACACTGACTGCTGCACGGAGCAAGGAGGACAAACCAAGCTCAAAGAGGTTTGGTGGGTGGCCGGATGTAGTCGTTAGGCTCGACATCTACCACTTCATGCGGCGGCTGGCATCAGGATGTACAAATGATGCACATCCCCTGTACCCCACCTTCATGGCCAAGCTGTCCTGCTGTATCTTTGAGTGGGACAGCAGTGATGTAGCCCTGCTACAGAGAGCCAAAAGGGAGCAGCTGAGGAGAGACTGTGTCCCTGGTATCACTGACAAAATAGTGGACCAGCAGATCACCAAAGAGGACCTAGCTCTGCATTGCAGAAGGCAGACAAGAGGGGAGGTGCAGACTATCCTCATGATCGAGGCACTCCTTAATGAACTGATGGGTGTGAAAGGCAGAGACCTCCTTGGTGTCCCACTCTTGGACCAGGAGAGGATGCAGCACATTTGGAGAGTCCAGAGGAGGCATGTAAAGTGCATTCAGGACGAACCAGGTGTGCTCCTGTACACCGAGACAGGAAGTACCACCACCAAAGAGGGACTTATCCTCCCTAAATACAGGTGTGCCAGGGGGTCAACATCACTTGAGTCCTTCCACTGCCATCTTCACAGGTTCATTCCAGGTTAGTATTAATCACTGTTTATTAGCAGGGCTAAATATGTTAAGGTTAAAGTTATGTTGTATAATATAGACTGACAACAGAGACACAGTGTCAGTACTGTTGTTGTTTTGATTTATTTTAAGGAACGAGCGCAAACAGCCTGAATTTTCAGCTGTACCTCCTGGAAGGCCTTAATAGATGGAACCAGGACAGAGAAGCTGCTTCTCTGGCAGTCAAGCCACCATCCCTGCTGAGCTACTCTGGGGACCTTGTACTGTGTGTCAACAATTACAGTACCAAGGTACTTGGCAGGAAGCTTGTCCCATCTTTTCAGCCTCCTTCTGTGTATACTGGTGAGTTTAAATGTTCTGTCATGTGTTCTTATTGTTACGGAGGGGGTTGGAGAACCCAGGCGCAGACAAAGGGAGGCTGGCAGATGGGTGAATGATTAAAGTTGTTTTATTAAACGAGAGTCCAACTACAATATAAACCGAGAACAGAACTGGGAAGGCAGAGCAAAAACCAAACTATACTAAATGCTAAGAAACAAAACACAACAGAGCTAAGGAGGGATACTCACATTATGGGGGAACTGAGAACCAAGGGGGCAAGACAGGCTGAGGAAAGTCCAAAAACTGACAGCAGGGCAACAGTGTCCAAAAAGGGGAAAATCCAGGAGGCGGGGAGAGCAGAAAAGTCCATAAGCTAAACAGTCCAGAGATGGCAGGTTTGGTGGAGAAACAGTGTCTGTAACAACATGTGAGTCAATGATCCAGCAGAGACTGAGCAAGTGAGTGGGGTTTAAATAGTGGAGAGTTTGTAGACAGGTGAGCTGAGTTTACTAATTACTGCAGCTGATAGTAATTTGGGTAATCAGCTGGCAGAGTGCAGGTAGAGCAAGAGGGCGAGTGACTGTGAGAAAGAGATAATAGACAGAGGAAGCCAAAGAAAAACAATTCAAAACACACACAGATGAGCAATAATGGAGAAAAGAAGGAAAGGAGGAAGGGCAGGAGCTGGAGCAGGATCCTAACACTTATACAGATAAACAAAACATGTTTATTTAATTGCCATTGTTTTCTTAAAAATTCTGTTCAATTGTCCCTCCTAGGTGAGCTGATCGGTATTGATTACCTGTTCAGACAAACTGGAAGGGCCATGCAGAACATGGAGCCTGACACAGAGGAGACTGACCACATGCTGGAGGACTTGGGCACTGAGTAGGACCTGGAAGATGAGGGTTTTGAGGATGCCAATGTGGGCCCCACTGTTGGGCTTCTAGACATCACAGACCCATCCTCTCAGCCATCAACAGCCATCGCCACCTCAGCCTGTAGTGCAGGAACTCCCACCTCTGTCCAACCTCCTACATCTGAGGCCACCTCTTCTGCCCCATACCTCCCTGCTCCTACTGACCTTCCAGCTACTATGCCTACTACAGTACCCACACCAGCACAACCTCTGCAACAGCTGGTAAGTATTACTAATGTTCTCATCTGTATTTTATACTATGTTATATTTTTGGAAGAGTGTGAAGTTTATTTGAGTTTTAATCTTTTTCAGGCTAAGGATTTGAGCTCCGTTGCGTCCTTCGGCACATCAGCTGCCACCACCAGCTCAGCCTCTGCTCCTCCTCTCCCCACCACTGTCTCAGCTGCCATCTCCACTGCTACAGATGCACCAGCTGGTCCGTCCAGACCACCGGCCATGAGCCCAGCACAATATCACCAACAGGTGGGGACATTTATTGTAATCCATGTTGTAACATTAAGTGTCATGAATACATTTTTGATTACAGTGGTATTTTTCTAATGCTCATCCGTCATGTTTAACAGGCCACTGGTGCATCAGTTTCCACCTCCAGCTCTGCCTCTGCTCCTCCTCTCCCCACCACAGTCACGACCTCTGTCTCCACTGCTACAGCTGATGCTCCTTGTGGGCCACCAGCTATGTGCCCAGCAGCACCCGAGCGAGAGGTAAGTCTCACTCTCAGGTTACACTGTACTTAAATGTTATGTTTCTGCTTGTGGTAGTACTGCTGTTGACTTTTATTGTATTCTTATGTTAACCAGGCTGTGGATGAACGTGGTATTCCTGGGATGGACCGAGTGGACAGCCTGGCAGAGTACTTGGTGGAGTTACGGGCTGAAAATGGCCAAACTCTGACTAACCCGCAGGCCAGCACCATTATAGCCTTATGGCAAAATCTTCTGCCATATGATCAGCAGCGTGTGGCATATGCCGCTCGGCACCAGGTGCGCCTGACAACCGGGCGGTATAAACAGCCCAAACGAAAGGCTGAATTTACACCAGGGGTAGAAAGCATGACTCGCTGTGTCCTGGGTTCGTCGGGATCTCCTGCCCAGTGGCCAGACTGTTGTTGCCTAGTAGAAGCAGTCTTCATCAAGCTCTGCAACATCCATAAGAGCCCTCAAAAAAAGACAATTATGCTCTAACGCGATGGACACTGATTCTCAGGGACTACAACAAAATTCGACAGCTGGTCCTGGGAAACGGCACAGTTATGCAGAGTACTACCCTGCAGTTGTTTGCAGTCAATCAAACAACTCTTGTTCAGTGGCACAATAAAAGGCTGAAGAGGCAAGACTGCAGAATTCTGCTGCAGGGAGTCAATCTCCCTGCCACAATTTCTGTAGCTCCCATGCCTCTTCCACCACCGCAGGTACAGCCCACTGCTGCACCGACACGTCCTGGTCCCCAACATGAGTACAACCTGCCTGAAAGCACAGCAGGGCAGGCAGTGCTCAAAAGAAAATCCACTGCTTTCCCACCACTGGATGCCCCACCAATAGTCCGGCCAAGGCTGCCTGCTCAGAGGCAGCTCTTCCCAAGACAGGCACCCCCACCCATGGTCTTCATTCCCACCCCTTCCACTAGCCCCTTCATATTCCAGGCCCCACAAGTCTTTGCACCTGCACCAAAAGCAGTTGCGCCTGCTGGCCCTCTTCCTCCTCCTACACCTACTCGCAGGCCATACAATCGGACTGTTGAGAAAAATAAATGCGGTCAGTGCCACCAGCCTCGCACCAAAGAAAGTGGACACAGCCAGTATTATGGGCACATATACTGTCCACTAAATGCTGGTTTGCCACTTGACCAGTGGATGGAGGAGATGCGGCGAAAAAGAGCAAACCAGTAATGGATTCTGTGTCCTTACTGGATATGCTGTGTAGATATTGTAAATAGTTTTAAATAGGGCTACACAAAATGTTGTTTCTTTTTTTATATTGTACTGTTATATATACATCGCCCTCCATAATTATTGGCACCCCTGGTTAAGATGTGTCCTTTAGCTTCTTATAAATTCATTTTTTTCTAAATAATATAGTACCACAATGAAAAAAAGAGGAAAATCCAACCTTTAATTCAAGTGCATTTATTCAGTGGGGGGAAAAAAACAATCACACATTAAGAAATAATTCTTTTACATCAAATCATGTGTTCTACAATTATTAGCACGACTGATATTAATACTTTGTACAACCTCCTTCTGCCAACAAAACAGCACCTAATCTTCTCCATTTTTGTTCTGACATTTTTGTACAATTTTCAGTGTGAGTGTATGCTCCTGCAAAAAAAAATTATTTTAAGGCTTTCAACACATCTTAACCAGGGGTGCCAATAATTATGGAGGGCGCTGTAGTTGTGTTAAAATTGTTTCAATATTGTTACTGTTTATTGTATATATGTAAGTTTTGTATTTCTTTGTGTGTTTGTGTGATAACCAATTAATCTGTAAATTTTGTAATAAATCTGGCCTTTTTTTCTGCAGCAGTGCTTTGGTGTTTGTTTTTTTTACGTACATATCTGTATAATAAGTGTCAAACAGACAAAGACTTTAATGCATAATCAGACTAAAGTGGCTTAATATGAACAACACTTATTCAAAACCATTTCATAATTGATCAAATGGAGCTTGTTATTTGTAAGAGTATCAGTATAAGTAGATACACACTAAAAATAATAACTGTTTATACAGCTTTGTCAATAGCACATAAGAAAAAGCTGTTTTTCTGAAGGGCTGACCAGTTAGTATTACATTTACACAATAGGCCACTCATAATTTTGTATCAAAGTTAATTATATCTCAAAGATTAACAACAATTGATTACAATTTGTGTGAGAATATATATGTTACGAGCTGGGATCGAACCGACGACCTTCGGATCCACAGCTTCCCCGGCCATCATCCTGTAAAATGACGTATTTTGTCTAATTTAGTCAAATTTAAGTCAGAAATTGTGTTCAAGTCAATCAGAAAGGCAGCAAGGCGTCTCAATTCATCTCTTTTTTTTCTAATTTTTCTCAATTTTTCTCCTCCTTTCTCCTTCCCACTCTTCTTCCCCTTCTTCCCCTTCTTTTTGCCCTCTTCCCCCCCCTTAACAGACTATTGTTCCCCAGCTTACAGGCAAGCGCCCGATCCATTCACCTATCAGTGACTGATGCTGGCAAGCGTATCTTGCCCCATTTGAAGTGTTAGTTACACCTCTGCAGTACTTCCTGGTTCTCAGCACGGCGTGACGTCGCGTTCTGCCGGTAATTACGGGATAACCGTTAATCCTAGCTGAAAAGTGAAATGACCGTGAGCGAGAGGAAGCCTGTGGCTAACCAGAAATGTAATTATTTTCCAGATATTGTGAGAAATGACCGAGCGCCAGCGAAAGTGGTTATGCTCCCTTCTTGAGTGGCAGACATGCTGCTGACAGCAGTGTTTCTGAACGGGAGCGCAAAGTCGCGTTCTGCCGGTCCTTACGGGCTAACCGTTAATCCTAGCTGAAAAGTGAAATGACCGTAAGCGAGAGGAAGCCTGTGGCTAACCAGAAATGTAATTATTTTCCAGATATTGTGAGAAATGACCGAGCGACGGCAATTTAAAAACACTCTCCCTCCATGAGCCAGATGATTCAGTTTGCATTGGCGCCTATGGAGAGCAGGGTGCGACTTTGCTGTAAACTGCTGCCTGTCATTTCACTTCAGAAAGAGCAAGGTCTTCAAACTTGGATTCATTTGAATCCCAGGTAAATTGTTTACAATCTGACCAAATTTCATTCTCCTAATACTTGTCGTTTGGTCGTGAGAGCGATTCAATCGTGAAAGTTTTAGGCGGATTTTTCACTTCTCCTTCACTCTGCCTAGTCACATGACCCACTCTAAAGAGAGCAGATTTTGAGAAGTTTCACTTTTTTGAGGACTCACTGAGCAAAAACTGTAAATGTCAGCATGACATGAAATACATCCCTGCGTAGACAAGAGAAATCACTGCGTTTTGATGGTTAAATGAAGCTTGTAGGTGAAAGTATGGCGAAGCAGTGGCGTTGTGAAAACAGGTGACTCTTACGTCTGAGTGATTCAGTCCTCCCATTCATTGTGTATGTGGAAAATTAATGCAGTTTTTTGCTCATAACTCTAGCAAATATGAATGAATGTCTTAGAAAAGTCATAGCAATCGATTCCCGATAAAACCGCACGAGCTGATATATAATTTGTGTGTGATTTGTCAAAGGCCTAGGCGAAATACCGAGCCAAAGTTTAGGTGGAAGAAGAAGCGAAATTCCATGCCCGAGCCCCTAATAATAAGAAACTCCGCGGGAGAGCAATAGGTGCTCTGGCATGTTCCATGCCCGAGCCCCTAATAAAATAATAAGAAGAAACCCCGCGGGAGAACAATTGTGGCTCTGGCATGTTCCATGCCCGAGCCCCGAATGATACAAAAGCCCAGGACCTGTAATAGGCACAGTCTTTATCTTGTGTAAATTGACAAGGGGAGAGCAAAAACTCCCAACACAAGTCATCGTGAAGAGGAAGAGGCTCATGAAGCCTCCAGCAGGTTAATGATTACAGCAGGTCTGTTTATCATAACTCAATACCCTGCACTGTGTGTCAGAGACGGACAGCAAGTAGCCTCAGTGTGTTTGTGGTTGTGTGGCAGCAATGGCAGGAGAGCGTGTGTGTGTGTCAGACTTTGAGGAACAAGCCAGGAAAGTGCTTCCTAAAGCTGTGTATGACTACTACTGCTCAGGAGCAGATGAGCAAAAAACTCTGGCTGACAATGTGGCTGCCTTTAGCAGGTAAAACATTTACACTGAGACACAACCTTTTGGACACAGTGTTTTAGCATTAAGCCAGAGTTCAACTGAAATGGCATTAGTTTTTAGAGAATGACAAACAGTGATGGAGTTTGGGTTAGGGTTAGGATACAAAACATCTGTATTTCAAATAACATGTTTTCTGTCCTCTGCAGTTTCATTAGGGACCTAGCACCGACGGTGCCGAGGACAGGCTGTGCAAGAGCACCGACTGTCCAAGGCACTGCGGTGCGGAGGACCCTATTGAAACCCGAGGAATTATTATTAGGGTCCAAGCACCGATGGTGTCGAGGACAAGTGGTGCAAGGGCACCGACTGTCCAAGGCACCAGCGGTGCCAAGGACCCTATTGTAACCTTAGGGTTTTTTTATTATGAGGGACCGAGCCAGCGAAGCTGGCGAGTCCCTATTGTATTTGCTCCGTTTCTTATTATTAGGGACCGAGCCAGCGAAGCTGGCGAGTCCCAATTGTATTTGCTCCGTTTCTTATTATTATTATTAGGGTCCGAGTACCGAGGTGCCGAGGACAGGCGGTGCAAGTGCACCGGCTGTCCAAGGCACCAACGGTGCCGTAGGACCCTATTGTAACCTCAGGGTTTTTTTATTATGAGGGACCGAGCCAGCGAAGCTGGCGAGTCCCAATTGTATTTGCTCCGTTTCTTATTATTAGGGACCGAGCCAGCGAAGCTGGCGAGTATTTGCTCCGTTTCTTATTATTATTATTAGGGTCCGAGCACCGAGGTGCCGAGGACAGGCGGTGCAAGGGCATCGACTGTCCAAGGCACCAACGGTGCCGTAGGACCCTATTGAAACCCTACGGTTTATTATTTGGGTCCGAGCACCGAGGGTGCCGAGGACAGGCGGTGCAAGGGCACCGGCTGTCCAAGGCACCAACGGTGCCGAAGGACCGTCTTGAAACCCCAGGGATTATTATTAGGGTCCGAGCACCGAGGTGCCGAGGACAGGCGGTGCAAGGGCACCGACTGTCCAAGGCACCAGCGGTGCCTAGGACCCTATTGAAACCTCAGGGTTTTTAGGGTCCGAGCACCGAGGTGCCGAGGACAGGCGGTGCAAGGGCACCGGCTGTCCAAGGCACCAACGGTGCCGTAGGACCCTATTGAAACCCTACGGTTTATTATTATTAGGGTCCGAGCACCGAGGGTGCCGAGGACAGGCGGTGCAAGGGCACCGACTGGCCAAGGCACCAGCGGTGCCTAGGACCCTATTGGAACCTTAGGGTTTTTTATTTTTCTTTATTATTATTAGGGTCCGAGCACCGAGGTGCCGAGGACAGGCGGTGCAAGGGCACCGGCTGTCCAAGGCACCAACGGTGCCGTAGGACCCTATTGAAACCCTACGGTTTATTATTAGGGTCCGAGCACCAAAGTGCCGAGGACAGGCGGTGCAAGGGCACCGGCTGTCCAAGGCACCAACGGTGCCGTAGGACCCTATTGAAACCCTACGGTTTATTATTATTAGGGTCCGAGCACCGAGGGTGCCGAGGACAGGCGGTGCAAGGGCACCGACTGGCCAAGGCACCAGCGGTGCCTAGGACCCTATTGGAACCTTAGGGTTTTTTATTTTTCTTTATTATTATTAGGGTCCGAGCACCGAGGTGCCGAGGACAGGCGGTGCAAGGGCACCGGCTGTCCAAGGCACCAACGGTGCCGTAGGACCCTATTGAAACCCTACGGTTTATTATTATTAGGGTCCGAGCACCGAGGGTGCCGAGGACAGGCGGTGCAAGGGCACCGACTGGCCAAGGCACCAGCGGTGCCGAGGACCATATTGGAACCTTAGGGTTTTTTTTTTTTCTTTATTAGGGTCCGAGCACCGAGGTGCCGAGGACAGGCGGTGCAAGGGCACCGGCTGTCCAAGGCACCAACGGTGCCGTAGGACCCTATTGAAACCCTACGGTTTATTATTATTAGGGTCCGAGCACCGAGGGTGCCGAGGACAGGCGGTGCAAGGGCACCGACTGGCCAAGGCACCAGCGGTGCCTAGGACCCTATTGGAACCTTAGGGTTTTTTATTTTTCTTTATTATTATTAGGGTCCGAGCACCGAGGTGCCGAGGACAGGCGGTGCAAGGGCACCGGCTGTCCAAGGCACCAACGGTGCCGTAGGACCCTATTGAAACCCTACGGTTTATTATTAGGGTCCGAGCACCAAGATGCCGAGGACAGGCGGTGCAAGGGCACCGGCTGTCCAAGGCACCAACGGTGCCGTAGGACCCTATTGAAACCCTACGGTTTATTATTAGGGTCCGAGCACCAAAGTGCCGAGGACAGGCGGTGCAAGGGCATGTCTGTGGCGGCGCGGCGAATTTTGATGTCTCGCCATGACGACTAAAATGTTTATATCTCAGCAAATCCTCATCCTGTCTGCCCCAAACTTCATGTGCTGGACACCAGGCCCACTCTGAGGACATCCACACTCAAAATTTTAGGAAAAGTTGTAGCGCCACCTATTGATAACAAGAAGTTTAGAAATTACATTTGCACACACCATTGCTCCAAACTTTTTCATATCCTTCTGAAAACTGGTCAGCTGATTCATCACACCTTGACAATGCCTCAGTGTGAAGATTTTAGCATTTGATAAAATGCTGTTGCCGTGGCAACGTGTTGTTGTTGTGACAAAAGTACTTTTTGACAGGCTTAGAATGCTCAACAGCTTACCGAAATTTACACACACATCACTGTCGTCTCAAGGAATAAGAATGTATGCATCTCTGCAGGGCATGTTCTATTGCGCCCCCTACAGTATGTTTAATAAACAGCCCCTGCAGCACGATTCACCGACATCCACAAAATTTGGGAGACATATAGAGCACATCAGAATGCACAAAAAAGCCTCATGGAGCCATCCCCTAAACCCAACAGGGAGTCCGCCATTTTGAATTAAGTGGACAAATTTTCTCTATTTTTTGATATTTTTGAGAGCGAACTCCTTGGGGTTAATTCCTACAGACCTCAAATTTTGCCAAGATATACAACACAATCTCCTGATCAAAAGTTATTAAAAGATTCTTCCAGAGTCAAAGGGTGTGGCCATGGCGATATCCAGAATTTTGATGGTTCGCCATGAAACATCAAGTGCTATCTAACTATCCTCTGCATTCTCCAATCTATCTCAGACCTCACATGATTGAACACAGTCCTGTCCTGATTACATTTATGGGCCAAAATACATCCACAGCATGTGCCATAGCGCCCCCAACAGAATTTTTAAAAATAGCCTCCATAGAGACTTTCACCTATAACTATGGAATTTGGCATGCATATGTAGCACGTCAGTGCAAACAAAAAAGTCTCTTGGACTCCTTCTCTAAACCCAACAGGAAGTCGGCCATTTTGAATTAAATGTCCAATTTTTGGTGTTTTTGATCATTTTCAACAATTGATTTCTCACAGGCAATAACTCCAAAACACCTCAAGTTGGAACAATATTTAAAACATGCCTTCAGGTTGAGTATTTGTGAAAATTGTTCACATAACTCAAAGGGCATGGCCATGGCGGCCAACTGAACTTTAATGTTACGCCATGAAGCAGGACGTCTTGTGTAAATCCCCTGTACATGCTGTAATCTACCTCAAACTTTACATGTTTGATCAGAGTCCAGTCCTGATGAGTTTCATAGACCACTATACAGTCACAGACATAGTGCCACCTGGTGGATGGACACAAAGTGCTGCAAAAATAGTCTGTACATGCTCCAATCTGTCTGAAATTTGACCTGAGTGCTCAGAATCCAGTCCTCGTTACATCCATGAGCCTAAATACACTTTGTCGCAGCATTGCCTGGTGGACATGCTTGGGGTCGCCGACCAGCAAGGATGCGAGGACCCGTTCAATGCTGCTCGCAGCTTTAATTAGGGTCCGAGCACCGAGGTGCCGAGGACAGGCGGTGCAAGGGCACCGGCTGTCCAAGGCACCAACGGTGCCGTAGGACCCTATTGAAACCCTACGGTTTATTAGGGTCCGAGCACCGAGGCGCCGAGGACAGGCGGTGCAAGGGCACCGGCTGTCCAAGGCACCAACGGTGCCGTAGGACCCTATTGAAACCCTACGGTTTATTATTATTAGGGTCCGAGCACCGAGGGTGCCGAGGACAGACGGTGCAAGGGCACCGACTGGCCAAGGCACCAGCGGTGCCGAGGACCATATTGGAACCTTTGGGTTTTTTTTTTTTTCTTTATTAGGGTCCGAGCACCGAGGTGCCGAGGACAGGCGGTGCAAGGGCACCGGCTGTCCAAGGCACCAACGGTGCCGTAGGACCCTATTGAAACCCTACGGTTTATTATTATTAGGGTCCGAGCACCGAGGGTGCCGAGGACAGGCGGTGCAAGGGCACCGACTGGCCAAGGCACCAGCGGTGCCCAGGACCCTATTGGAACCTTAGGGTTTTTTATTTTTCTTCTTTATTATTATTATTATTATTCTGCCAAAACAACTGCATTTTTCAGGGCCTGAACATGCTCGAAAAGTCATGAAAATTTGTACACACATCAGAACTGGCGAAAAATTTCATATTTTTTAGGGCACGTGGAGGTGTGTGCAAAAACAGCTCCATAGCGCCCCCTACAAAATTTTAAAAAGTGGTATTAGGCCAACTCAGAGGGAATTTGGTCGAGACTTACAAAATTTGGGAGGCATATGCAGCACATCAGGAAACACAAAAAAGTCAATAACAGCCATGCTCTAAACCCAACAGGAAGTGCGCCATCATGCGTTAACTGTACAAAATCTATGATGAACTCCTCCTCGGGGAAAAATCTGAGCGATCTGAAATTTTGCCAGTACATACAGCAGACCTTCCTGAGAAAAAGTTATCAAAATCTTCCTCCATAGTTAAAGGGTGTGGTCGTGGCGGCCTGTCGAAATTTGATCCTTCGCCATGAAACAGGAAATGCTGTCTAACTCTCCTGAACATGCTCCGATCTGAATGAAACTTTACATGTATGATCACAGACCTGCCTCGATGACATTGAAATAGCAAGATTCATTCACAGTCACAGCGCCACCTTGTGGTATCAAGAATTTGACATTTTTTAGACTTTCATGTACTATTCTTAGCCTGTTGCTCAGATTCACCTCAGATGTGGTGACATGAGCCTGAACACATTGATGATGAATCACAGAAAAAATGGTGATGTGTGATAAAAAGGTGTGTCTGTGGCGGGACGGCAAACTTTGATGTTTCACCATGAAAATTGAAGTGTTCATATCTCAGCTGCAAAGGATCCTATCTGCCCCAAACTTCATGTGCTGGACACCAGAACCAGTTTGAGGACATCCACACTGAAAAATTTAGAAAAAGTCATAGCGCCACCTATTGGTAACAAGCAGTTTAGAAATTACATTTGCGTGCATTGTTGCTCCAAACTTTGTCATATCCTTCTGGAAACTGGTCAGCTCAGTCTTCACCCCCAGACAATACCACAGTGTGAAGATTTTGATATTTGATGAAATGCTGTTGCCGTGGCAACGCGTTGTTTTTGTGACAAACAAAGTAATTTTTGACAGGCTTAGAATGTTCAACAGCTCACCAAAATTTACACACACATCACAGTCGTCTCAAGGAATAACACGGTATGCTTCTCAGCACTGTGCATGCTATAGCGCCCCCTACAGTATGTTTAATATACAGCCCCCGCAGCACGTTTCACATACATCCACAAAATTTGAAAGGCATACAGAGCACACCAGGAGACACAAAAAAGCCTCTTGGAGCCATCCCCTAAACCCCACAGGAAGTTCGCCATTTTGAATTATGTGGATAAATTTTCTCTATTTTTTTAATTTTTGAGAGCGAACTCAAAAGTTAAGGTTAAGGTTAAGGGTTAAGGTCTAGAGAGCTGAAATTTTGCCAGGATATACAACACGATGTTATGATCAAAAGTTATTAAAAGATTCTTCCAGAGTCAAAGGGTGTGGACATGGCGACCTCCAGAATTTTGATGGTTCGCCATGAAACATCAAGTGCGACCTCACTATCCTCTGCGTGCTCCAATCTACCTCAGACCTCACATGATTGAACACAGTCCTGTCCTGATCACATTTATTGGCCAAAATACATTCACAGCATGTGTCATAGCGCCCCCGACAGAATTTTTAAAAATAACCTCCACAGAGACTTTCCCCTATGACTATGAAATTTGGCATGCATATGTAGCACATCAGTGCAAGCAAAAAAGTCTCTTGGAGTCATTCTCTAAACCCAACAGGAAGTTGGCCATTTTGAATTAAATGTCAGATTTTTGGTATTTTTGATCATTTTCAACAATTGATTTCTCACAGGCAAAAGCTCCAAAACACCTGAAATTGATACAATATATACTACACGCTTTCAAGTTGCATATTTGTGAAAATTGTTCACAAAACTCAAAGGGCGTGGCCATGGCGGCCAACTGAACTTTAATGTTACGACATGAAGCAGGACGTCTTATGTAAATCCCCTGTACATGCTGCAATCTGCCTCAAACTTTACATGTTTGATCAGAGACCGGTCCTGATGAGTTTCATAGACCAATATACAGTCACACAGATAGCACCACCTGGTGGATGGACAGAAAGTGCTGCATAAACAGCCTGTACATGCTCAAATCTGCCTGAAATTTGACCTGTGTGCTAAGAATCCAGCCTTTGTGACATTCATGGGCCTAAATACACTCTCAGTCGTAGCATTGCCTGGTGGAAATGCTTGGGGTCTCCGACCAGCAAGGATGCGAGGACCCGTTCAACGCTGCTTGCAGCTTTAATTAGGGTCCGAGCACCGAGGTGCCGAGGACAGGCGGTGCAAGGGCACCGGCTGTCCAAGGCACCAACGGTGCCGTAGGACCCTATTGAAACCCTACGGTTTATTATTATTAGGGTCCGAGCACCGAGGTGCTGAGGACAGGCGGTGCAAGGGCACCGGCTGTCCAAGGCACCAACGGTGCCGTAGGACCCTATTGAAACCCTACGGTTTATTATTATTATTTGTCTCTCAGAACAATTGCATTTTTGAGGGCCTAAACATGCTCAAAAACTCATGAAAATTTGTACACACATCAGGACTGGTGAAAAATTTCATATTTTAAAGGAATTGTAGAGGTGTGTGGCAAAATAGCTCCATAGCGCCCCCTACACTTTCCCACGGCCATCATGTTTCACCGACAGCTACCAAATTTGGTACACATATGCAGCACATCAGACTGAACAAAAAAGTCAGTGACAGCCATATTCCAAACCCAACAGGAAGTGAGCTATTTTAAGTTGAATGTGAGATTTTGCCCATTTTTCATTTTTTTCCAGAGCGAACTCCTCCCAGGGGGAAACTCCAACTCGCCTCAAATTCAACCAGTACATACAGGAGGCCTTAATGAGCAAAAGTTATTAAAATCTTTTTCAAAAGTCAAAGGGCGTGTCCGTGGCGGTCTGTGGAATTTTGATCCTTCGCCATGAAATTTCAAGTTGTGTGTAAATGCCCTGAACATGCTCCAATCTGCCTGAAACTTTATATGTATGATCAGATTCCTGCCCTGATCACATCCATATGATGAAATCCATTCACAGTCAGAGCGCCACCTGCTGGCAACAGAAAATGTCATTTTTTACACTTTGATGTATTATTCTTTGTCTCTTGCTCAGATTCACCTCAAATGTGGTGAAATAAACCTTAACATGTTGATGATTATTCACAGTGAAAATGGTGACGTGTCATAAAAAGGTGTGTCTGTGGCGGCGCGGCGAATTTAGATGTCTCGCCATGACGACTAAAATGTTTATATCTCAGCAAATCCTAATCGTATCTGCCCCAAACTTCATGTGCTGGACACCATTCCCAGTGTGAGGTCATCCACGGTGAAAATTTTGGAAAAAGTCATAGTGCCACCTATTGGTAACAAGAAGTTTAGAAATTACATTTGCACACACCATTGCTCCAAACTTTGTCATATCATTCTGAAAATTGGTCAGCTGATTCTTCACCCCCAGACAATACCACAGTGTGAAGATTTTGATATTTGATGAAATGCTGTTGCCGTGCCAACGTGTTGTTTTTGTGACAAACAAAGTACTTTTTGACAGGCTTAGAATGCTCAACAGCTCACTAAAATTTACACACACATCACTGTCCCCTCAAGGAATAACACTGTATGCATCTCTGCAGGGCATGTGCTATTGCGCCCCCTACAGTATGTTTAATAAACAGCCCCAGCAGCATGTTTCACCTACATCCACAAAATTTGGGAGGCCGATAGAGCACATCACGATGCACAAAAAAGCCTCTTGGAGCCATCCCCTAAACTCAACAGGAAGTCCGCCATTTTGAATTATGTGGATAAATTTTCTCTATTTTTTTAATTTTTGAGAGCGAACTCCTCCTCGGGGTTAACTCCCAGAGACCTCAAATTTTACCAGGGTATACAACACGATGTTATGATCAAAAGTTATTAAAAGATTCTTCCAGAGTCAAAGGGTGTGGACATGGCGACCTCCAGAATTTTGATGGTTCGCCATGAAACATCAAGTGGTATCTTACTATCCTCTGCATGCTCCAATCTACCTCAGACCTCACATGATTAAACACAGTCCTGTCCTGATCACATTTATAGACTAAAATACATTCACAGCATGTACCATCGCGCCCCCTACAGCATTTAAAAAATAGCCTCCACAGAGACTTTCAGCTAGGACTATGAAATTTGGCATGCAAATGTAGCATGTCAGTGCAAACAAAAAAGTCTCTTGGAGTCATTCTCTAAACCCAACAGAAAGTCGGCCATTTTTAATTAAATGTCAGATTTTTGGTGTTTTTGGTCATTTTCAAAAATTCATTTCTCACAGGCAATAACTCCAAAACATCTGAATTTGGGAAAATATATAAAACACGTCTTCAGGTTGCATATTTGCGAAAATTGTTCATAAAACTCAAAGGGCGTGGCCATGGCGGGCAGCTGAAGTTTAATGTTACGCCATGAAGCAGGACGTCTTGTGTAAATCCCCTGTACACGCTGCAATCCGCCTCAAACTTTACATGTTTGATCAGAGTCCAGTCCTGATGAGTTTCATAGACCAACATACAGTCACAGAGATAGCGCCACCTGGTGGATGGACACAAAGTGCTGCATAAATAGCCTGTACATGCTCAAATCTGCCTGAAATTTGACCTGTGTGCTCAGAATCCAGCCTTTGTGACATTCATGGGCCTAAATACACTCTCAGTCGTAGCTTTGCCTGGTGGAGGTGCTTGGGGTCGCCGACCAGGAAGTATGCGAGGACCCGTTCAACGCTGCTCGCAGCTTTAATTATTATTATTCTGCCAAAACAACTGCATTTTTCAGGGCCTGAACATGCTCGAAAAGTCATGAAAATTTGCACACACATCAGAACTGGCGAAAAATTTCATATTTTTTAGGGCATGTGGAGGTGTGTGGCAAAATGGCTCCATAGCGCCCCCTACAAAATTTTAAAAAGTGGTATTAGGCCAACTCGGAGGGAATTTGGCCGAGAGCTAAAAAATTTGGGAGGCATATGCAGCACATCAGGAAACACAAAAAAGTCAATCACAGCCATGCTCTACACCCAACAGGAAGTGCGCCATCATGCGTTAACTGTACAAAATCTGTGATGAACTCCTCCTCGGGGAAAAATCTGAGCGATCTGAAATTTTGCCAGTACATACAGCAGACCTTCCTGAGAAAAAGTTATCAAAATCTTCCTCCATAGTTAAAGGGTGTGGTCGTGGCGGCCTGTCGAAATTTGATCCTTCGCCATGAAACAGGAAATGCTGTCTAACTCTCCTGAACATGCTCCGATCTGAATGAAACTTTACATGTATGATCACACACCTGCGTCGATGACATCCATACAGCAAGATTCATTCACAGTCACAGCGCCACCTTGTGGTATCAAGAATTTGACATTTTTTAGACTTTCATGTACTATTCTTAGCCTGTTGCTCAGATTCACCTCAGATGTTGTGACATAAGCCTGAACACATTGATGATGAAGCACAGAAAAAATGGTGACGTGTGATGAAAAGGCGTGTCTGTGGCGGGACGGCAAAGTTTGATGTTTCACCATGAAAATTGAAGTGTTCATATCTCAGCTGCAAAGGATCCTATCTGCCCCAAACTTCATGTGCTGGACACCAGAACCAGTTTGAGGACAACCACACTGAAAAATTTAGAAAAAGTCATAGCGCCACCTCTTGGTAACAAGCAGTTTAGAAATTACATTTGCACACATCATTGCTCCAAACTTTGTCATATCATTCTGAAAATTGATCAGCTGATTCTTCACCCCCAGACAATACCACAGTGTGAAGATTTTGATATTTGATGAAATGCTGTTGCCGTGGCAACGCGTTGTTGTTGTGACAAACAAAGTAATTTTTGACAGGCTTAGAATGTTCAACAGCTCACCAAAATTTACACACACATCACAGTCGTCTCAAGGAATAACACGGTATGCTTCTCAGCACTGTGCATGCTATAGCGCCCCCTACAGTATGTTTAATATACAGCCCCCGCAGCACGTTTCACATACATCCACAAAATTTGAAAGGCATACAGAGCACACCAGGAGACACAAAAAAGCCTCTTGGAGCCATCCCCTAAACCCCACAGGAAGTTCGCCATTTTGAATTATGTGGATAAATTTTCTCTATTTTTTTAATTTTGAGAGCGAACTCAAAAGTTAAGGTTAAGGTTAAGGGTTAAGGTCTAGAGAGCTGAAATTTTGCCAGGATATACAACACGATGTTATGATCAAAAGTTATTAAAAGATTCTTCCAGAGTCAAAGGGTGTGGACATGGCGACCTCCAGAATTTTGATGGTTCGCGATGAAACATCAAGTGCGACCTCACTATCCTCTGCATGCTCCAGTCTACCTCAGACCTCACATGATGGAACACAGTCCTGTCCTGATCACATTTATAGGCCAAAATACATCCACAGTATGTGTCATAGCGCCCCCTACAGAATTTTTAAAAATAGCCTCCACACAGACTTTCACCTATGACTATGAAATTTGGCATGCATATGTAGCACATCAGTGCAAGCAAAAAAGTCTCTTGGAGTCATTCTCTAAACCCAATAGGAAGTCCGCTATTTTGAATTAAATGTCAGATTTTTGCTGTTTTTGATCATTTTCAACAATTGATTTCTCACAGGCAATAGCTCCAAAGCACCTGAAATTGGGACAATATATACTACACGCCTTCAGGTTGAGTATTTGTGAAAATTGTTCACAAAACTCAAAGGGCGTGGCCATGGCGGCCAACTGAACTACAATGTTACGCCATGAAGCAGGACATCTTGTGTAAATCCCCTGTAAATGCTGCAATTTGCCTGAAACTTTACATGTTTGATCAGAGACCGGTCCTTATGAGTTTCATAGACCAATATACAGTTACAGAGAAAGTGCCACCTGGTGGATGGACACAAAGTGCTGCATAAATAGCCTGTCCATGCTCCAATCTGCCTGAAATTTGACCTGTGTGCTCAGAATCCAGCCTTTGTGACATTCATGGGCCTAAATACACTCTCAGTCGCAGCATTGCCTGGTGGAAATGCTTGGGGTCGCCGACCAGCAAGGATGCGAGGACCCGTTCAACGCTGCTCGCAGCTTTAATTAGGGTCCGAGCACCAACGGTGCCGAAGGACCCTATTGGAACCTTAGGGTTTTTTATTATTAGGGTCCGAGCACCGAGGTGCCGAGGACAGGCGGTGCAAGGGCACCGGCTGTCCAAGGCACCAACGGTGCCGTAGGACCCTATTGGAACCCTACGGTTTATTAGGGTCCGAGCACCAACGGTGCCGAAGGACCCTATTGGAACCTTAGGGTTTTTTATTATTAGGGTCCGAGCACCGAGGTGCCGAGGACAGGCGGTGCAAGGGCACCGGCTGTCCAAGGCACCAACGGTGCCGTAGGACCCTATTGAAACCCTACGGTTTATTATTATTATTATTATTATTATTTGTCTCTCAGAACAACTGCATTTTTGAGGGCCTAAACATGCTCAAAAACTCATGAAAATTTGTACACACACCAGAACTGGTGAAAAATTTTATATTCTAAAGGAATTGTGGTAGTGTATGACAAAATGGCTCCATAGCGCCCCCTACAAAATTTTAAAAAGTGGTATTAGGCCAACTCGGAGGGAATTTGGCCGAGAGCTAAAAAATTTGGGAGGCATATGCAGCACATCAGGAAACACAAAAAAGTCAATCACAGCCATGCTCTACACCCAACAGGAAGTGCGCCATCATGCGTTAACTGTACAAAATCTATGATGAACTCCTCCTAGGGGAAAAGTCTGAGCGATCTGAAATTTTGCCAGTACATACAGCAGACCTTCGTGAGAAAAAGTTATCAAAATCTTCCTCCATAGTTAAAGGGTGTGGTCGTGGCGGCCTGTCGAAATTTGATCCTTCGCCATGAAACAGGAAATGCTGTCTAACTCTCCTGAACATGCTCCGATCTGAATGAAACTTTACATGTATGATCACAGACCTGCCTCGATGACATCCATACAGCAAGATTCATTCACAGTCACAGCGCCACCTTGTGGTATCAAGAATTTGACATTTTTTAGACTTTCATGTACTATTCTTAGCCTGTTGCTCAGATTCACCTCAGATGTTGTGACATAAGCCTGAACACATTGATGATGAAGCACAGAAAAAATGGTGACGTGTGATGAAAAGGCGTGTCTGTGGCGGGACGGCAAAGTTTGATGTTTCGCCATGAAAATTGAAGTGTTCATATCTCAGCTGCAAAGGATCCTATCTGCCCCAAACTTCATGTGCTGGACACCAGAACCAGTTTGAGGACATCCACACTGAAAAATTTAGAAAAAGTCATAGCGCCACCTATTGGTAACAAGCAGTTTAGAAATTACATTTGCACACATCATTGCTCCAAACTTGTCATATCATTCTGAAAATTGGTCAGCTGATTCTTCACCCCCAGACAATACCACAGTGTGAAGATTTTGATATTTGATGAAATGCTGTTGCCGTGGCAACGCGTTGTTTTTGTGACAAACAAAGTACTTTTTGACAGGCTTAGAATGTTCAACAGCTCACCAAAATTTACACACACATCACAGTCGTCTCAAGGAATAACACTGTATGCATCTCTGCAGGGCATGTGCTATAGCGCCCCCTGCAGTATGTTTAATAAACAGCCCCCGCAGCATGTTTCACCTACATCCACACAATTTGGGAGGCCTATAGAGCACACCAGGACACACAAAAAAGCCTCTTGGAGCCATCCCCTAAACTCAACAGGAAGTCCGCCATTTTGAATTAAGTGGATAAAATTTCTGTATTTTTTTCATTTTTGAGAGCAAACTCCTCCTCGGGGTTAAGGTCTAGAGAGCTGAAATTTTGCCAGGATATACAACACAATGTTATGATCAAAAGTTATCAAAGGATTCTTGCAGAGTCAAAGGGTGTGGACATGGCGACCTCCAGAATTTTGATGGTTCGCCATGAAACATCAAGTGCTACCTAACTATCCTCTGCATGCGCCAATCTACCTCAGACCTCACATGATTAAACACAGTCCTGTCCTGATCACATTTATAGGCCAAAATACATTCACAGCATCTACCATAGCGCCCCCTAAAAGAATTTAAAAAATGGCCTCCACACAGACTTTCACCTATGACTATGAAATTTGGCATGCATATGTAGCACATCAGTGCAAGCAAAAAAGTCTCTTGGAGTCATTCTCTAAACACAACAGAAAGTCAGCCATTTTGAATTAAATGTCAGATTTTTGGTGTTTTTGGTCATTTTCAACAATTGATTTCTCACAGGCAATAACTCCAAAACATCTGAATTTGGGAAAATATATAAGACACGTCTTCAGGTTGCATATTTGCGAAAATTGTTCATAAAACTCAAAGGGCGTGGCCATGGCGGGCAGCTGAAGTTTAATGTTACGCCATGAAGCAGGACGTCTTGTGTAAATCCCCTGTACACGCTGCAATCCACCTCAAACTTTACATGTTTGATCAGAGTCCAGTCCTAATGAGTTTCATAGACCAACATACAGTCACAGAGATAGCGCCACCTGGTGGATGGACACAAAGTGCTGCATAAATAGACTGTACATGCTCCAATCTGCCTGAAATTTGACCTGTGTGCTCAGAATCAAGCCCTTGTAGTATTCATGGGCCTAAATACACTCTCAGTCGCAGCATTGCCTGGTGGACATGCTTGTGGTCGCCGACCAGCAAGGATGCGAGGACCCGTTCAACGCTGCTCGCAGCTTTAATTATTATTATTCTGCCAAAACAACTGCATTTTTCAGGGCCTGAACATGCTCGAAAAGTCATGAAAATTTGCACACACATCAGAACTGGCGAAAAATTTCATATTTTTTAGGGCATGTGGAGGTGTGTGGCAAAATGGCTCCATAGCGCCCCCTACAAAATTTTAAAAAGTGGTATTAGGCCAACTCGGAGGGAATTTGGCCGAGAGCTAAATAATTTGGGAGGCATATGCAGCACATCAGGAAACACAAAAAAGTCAATCACAGCCATGCTCTACACCCAACAGGAAGTGCGCCATCATGCGTTAACTGTACAAAATCTATGATGAACTCCTCCTCGGGGAAAAGTCTGAGCGATCTGAAATTTTGCCAGTACATACAGCAGACCTTCCTGAGAAAAAGTTATCAAAATCTTCCTCCATAGTTAAAGGGTGTGGTCGTGGCGGCCTGTCGAAATTTGATCCTTCGCCATGAAACAGGAAATGCTGTCTAACTCTCCTGAACATGCTCTGATCTGAATGAAACTTTACATGTATGATCACAGACCTGCCTCGATGACATCCATATAGCAAGATTCATTCACAGTCACAGCGCCACCTTGTGGTATCAAGAATTTGACATTTTTTAGACTTTCATGTACTATTCTGAGCCTGTTGCTCAGATTCACCTCAGATGTTGTGACATAAGCCTGAACACATTGATGATGAAGCACAGAAAAAATGGTGACGTGTGATGAAAAGGCGTGTCTGTGGCGGGACGGCAAAGTTTGATGTTTCACCATGAAAATTGAAGTGTTCATATCTCAGCTGCAAAGGATCCTATCTGCCCCAAACTTCATGTGCTGGACACCAGAACCAGTTTGAGGACATCCACACTGAAAAATTTAGAAAAAGTCATAGCGCCACCTCTTGGTAACAAGCAGTTTAGAAATTACATTTGCACACATCATTGCTCCAAACTTTGTCATATCATTCTGAAAATTGGTCAGCTGATTCTTCACCCCCAGACAATACCACAGTGTGAAGATTTTGATATTTGATGAAATGCTGTTGCCGTGGCAACGCGTTGTTTTTGTGACAAACAAAGTACTTTTTGACAGGCTTAGAATGCTCAACAGCTCACCAAAATTTACACACACATCACTGTCGTCTCCAGGAATAAGAATGTATACATCTCTGCAGGGCATGTGCTATAGCGCCCCCTACAGTATGTTTAATAAACAGCCCCGGCAGCACGTTTCACCTACATCCTCAAACTTTGGGAGACATATAGAGCACATCAGAACGCACAAAAAAGCCTCTTGGAGCCATCCCCTAAACCCAACAGGAAGTCCGCCATTTTGAATTAAGTGGACAAATTTTCTCTATTTTTTTAATTTTTGAGAGCGAACTCCTCCTAGGGTTTAACTGCTTGAGACCTGAAATTTTGCCAGGATATACAACACAATGTTATGATCAAAAGTTATTAAAAGATTCTTCCAGAGTTAAAGGGTGTGGACATGGCGACCTCCAGAATTTTGATGGTTTGCCATGAAACATCAAGTGCTATCTAACTATCCTCTGCATGCTCCAGTCTACCTCAGACCTCACATGATGTAACACAGTCCTGTCCTGATCACATTTATGGGCCAAAATACATCCACAGTATGTGTCATAGCGCCACCTACAGAATTGTTAAAAATAGCCTCCACAGAGACTTTCACCTATGACTATGAAATTTGGCATGCATATGTAACACGTCAGTGCAAACAAAAAAGTCTCTTGGAGTCATTCTCTAAACCCAACAGGAAGTCCGCTATTTTGAATTAAATGTCAGATTTTTGGTGTTTTTGATCATTTTCAACAATTCATTTCTCACAGGCAATAGCTCCAAAACATCTGAATTTGGGAAAATATATAAGAAACGCCTTCAGGTTGCATATTTGCGAAAATTGTTCACAAAACTCAAAGGGCATGTGCTATAGCGCCCCCTACAGTATGTTTAAGAAACAGCCCCCGCAGCATGTTTCACCGACATCAACAAAATTTGGGAGGCCTATAGAGCACACCAGGACACACAAAAAAGCCTCTTGGAGCCATCCCCTAAACTCAACAGGAAGTCCGCCATTTTGAATTAAGTGGATAAAATTTCTGTATTTTTTTCATTTTTGAGAGCGAACTCCTCCTTGGGGTTAAGGTCTAGAGAGCTGAAATTTTGCCAGGATATACAACACGATGTTATGATCAAAAGTTATTAAAAGATTCTTGCAGAGTCAAAGGGTGTGGACATGGCGACATCCAGAATTTTGATGGTTCGCCATGAAACATCAAGTGCTACCTAACTATCCTCTGCATGCTCCAATCTACCTCAGACCTCACATGATTAAACACAGTCCTGTCCTGATCACATTTATTGGCCAAAATACATTCACAGCATGTTCCATAGCGCCCCCTACAGCATTTTAAGAATAGCCTCCACAGAGACTTTCACCTATGACTATGAAATTTGGCATGCATATGTAGCACATAAGTGCAAGCAAAAAAGTCTCTTGGAGTCATTCTCTAAACACAACAGAAAGTCAGCCATTTTGAATTAAATGTCAGATTTTTGGTGTTTTTTGTCATTTTCAACAATTCATTTGTCACTGGCAATAACTCCAAAACACCTGAATTTGGGAAAATATATAAGAAACGCCTTCAGGTTGCATATTTGCGAAAATTGTTCACAAAACTCAAAGGGCATGGCCATGGCGGCCAACTGAACTTTAATGTTACGCCATGAAGCAGGATGTCTTGTGTAAATCGCCTGTACATGCTGTAATCTACCTCAAACTTTACATGTTTGATCAGAGTCCAGTCCTGATGAGTTTCATAGACCACTATACAGTCACAGACATAGTGCCACCTGGTGGATGGACACAAAGTGCTGCAAAAATAGTCTGTACATGCTCCAATCTGTCTGAAATTTGACCTGAGTGCTCAGAATCCAGTCCTCGTTACATCCATGAGCCTAAATACACTTTGTCGCAGCATTGCCTGGTGGACATGCTTGGGGTCGTCGACCAGCAAGGATGCGAGGACCCGTTCAATGCTGCTCGCAGCTTTAATTATTATTATTATTTGTCTCTCAGAACAACTGCATTTTTGAGGGCCTAAACATGCTCAAAAACTCATGAAAATTTGTACACACACCAGAACTGGTGAAAAATTTTATATTCTAAAGGAATTGTGGAAGTGTATGACAAAATGGCTCCATAGCGCCCCCTACACTTTCCTACGGGCAGCATGTTTCACCTACAGCTACCAAATTTGGTACACATATGCAGCACATCAGGGTGAACAAAAAAGTCAGTGGTGGCGATTTTCTAAACCCAACAGGAAGTGAGCTATTTTGCGTTGAATTCCAGATTTTGAACATTTTTTGTTTTTTTCTAGAGCGAACTCGTCCGAGGGGGAAACTCCAATTCACTTCAAATTCGACCAGTACATACAGCAGGCCTTAATGAGCAAAAGTTATCAAAATCTTTTTCAAAAGTCAAAGGGCGTGTCCGTGGCGGCCTCTGGAATTTTGATCCTTCGCCATGAAATTTCAAATGCAGTGTAAATGCCCTGAACATATTTCAATCTGCCTGAAACTTTACATGTATCATCAGAGTCCTGCCCTGATCACATCCATATGAAATCCATTCACAGTCAGAGCGCCACCTGCTGGCAACAGAAAATGTCATTTTTTACACTTTGATTTATTATTCTTTGTCTCTTGCTCAGATTCACCTCAAATGTGGTGAAATAAACCTTAACATGTTGATGATGATTCACAGTGAAAATGGTGACGTGTCATAAAAAGGTGTGTCTGTGGCGAATTTAGATGTCTCGCCATGACGACTAAAATGTTTATATCTCAGCAAATCCTAATCGTATCTGCCCCAAACTTCATGTGCTGGACACCAGGCCCAGTGTGAGGTCATCCACGGTGAAAATTTTGGAAAAAGTCATAGCGCCACCTATTGGTAACAAGAAGTTTAGAAATTACATTTGCACACACCATTGCTCCAAACTTTTTCATATCATTCTGAAAATTGGTCAGCTGATTCTTCACCCCCAGACAATGCCACAGTGTGAAGATTTTGATATTTGATGAAATCCTGTTAACGTGGCAACGCGTTGTTTTTGTGACAAACAAAGTAGTTTTTGACAGGCTTAGAATGCTCAACAGCTCACTAAAATTTACACACACATTACTGTCCCCTCAAGGAATAACACTGTATGCATCTCTGCAGGGCATGTGCTATAGCGCCCCCTACAGTATGTTTAATAAACAGCCCCGGCAGCACGTTTGACCTACATCCACAAAATTTGGAAGGCATATAGAGCACATCACGATGCACAAAAAAGCCTCTTGGAGCCATCCCCTAAACTCAACAGGAAGTCCGCCATTTTGAATTATGTGGATAAATTTTCTCTATTTTTTTAATTTTTGAGAGCGAACTCCTCCTCGAGGTTAACTCCTGGAGACCTCAAATTTTACCAGGGTGTACAACATGATGTTATGATCAAAAGTTATTAAAAGATTCTTCCAGAGTCAAAGGGTATGGACATGGCGACCTCCAGAATTTTGATGGTTCGCCATGAAATATCAAGTGGTATCTTACTATCCTCTGCATGCTCCAATCTACCTCAGACCTCACATGATTAAACACAGTCCTGTCCTGATCACATTTATAGACTAAAATACATTCACAGCATGTGCCATAGCGCCCCCTACAGCATTTAAAAAATAGCCTCCACAGAGACTTTCACCAAGGACTATGAAATTTGGCATGCAAATGTAGCATGTCAGTGCAAACAAAAAAGTCTCTTGGAATCATTCTCTAAAACCAACAGGAAGTCGGCCATTTTTAATTAAATGTCAGATTTTTGGTGTTTTTGGTCATTTTCAACAATTCATTTCTCACAGGCAATAACTCCAAAACATCTGAATTTGGGAAAATATATGAGACACGTCTTCAGGTTGCATATTTGCGAAAATTGTTCATAAAACTCAAAGGGCGTGGCCATGGCGGGCAGCTGAAGTTTAATGTTACGCCATGAAGCAGGACGTCTTGTGTAAATCCCCTGTACACGCTGCAATCCGCCTCAAACTTTACATGTTTGATCAGAGTCGAGTCCTGATGAGTTTCATAGACCAACATACAGTCACAGAGATAGCGCCACCTGGTGGATGGACACAAAGTGCTGCATAAATAGCCTGTACATGCTCAAATCTGCCTGAAATTTGACCTGTGTGCTCAGAATCCAGCCTTTGTGACATTCATGGGCCTAAATATACTCTCAGTCGTAGCATTGCCTGGTGGAGATGCTTGGGGTCGCCGACCAGCAAGTATGCGAGGACCCGTTCAACGCTGCTCGCAGCTTTAATTATTATTATTATTATTATTATTATTATTATTTGTCTCTCAGAACAACTGCATTTTTGAGGGCCTAAACATGCTCAAAAACTCATGAAAATTTGTACACACACCAGAACTGGTGAAAAATGTTATATTCTAAAGGAATTGTGGTAGTGTATGACAAAATGGCTCCATAGCGCCCCCTACAAAATTTTAAAAAGTGGTATTAGGCCAACTCAGAGGGAATTTGGCCGAGAGCTAAAAAATTTGGGAGGCATATGCAGCACATCAGGAAACACAAAAAAGTCAATCACAGCCATGCTCTACACCCAACAGGAAGTGCGCCATCATGCGTTAACTGTACAAAATCTATGATGAACTCCTCCTAGGGGAAAAGTCTGAGCGATCTGAAATTTGGCCAGTACATACAGCAGACCTTCCTGAGAAAAAGTTATCAAAATCTTCCTCCATAGTTAAAGGGTGTGGTCGTGGCGGCCTGTCGAAATTTGATCCTTCGCCATGAAACAGGAAATGCTGTCTAACTCTCCTGAACATGCTCCGATCTGAATGAAACTTTACATGTATGATCACAGACCTGCCTCGATGACATCCATGCAGCAAGATTCATTCACAGTCACAGCGCCACCTTGTGGTATCAAGAATTTGACATTTTTTAGACTTTCATGTACTATTCTTAGCCTGTTGCTCAGATTCACCTCAGATGTTGTGACATAAGCCTTAACACACTGATGATGAAGCACAGAAAAATGGTGACATGTGATGAAAAGGCGTGTCTGTGGCGGGACGGCAAAGTTTGATGTTTCGCCATGAAAATTGAAGTGTTCATATCTCAGCTGCAAAGGATCCTATCTGCCCCAAACTTCATGTGCTGGACACCAGAACCAGTTTGAGGACATCCACACTGAAAAATTTAGAAAAAGTCATAGCGCCACCTCTTGATAACCAGCAGTTTAGAAATTACATTTGCACACATCATTGCTCCAAACTTTGTCATATCATTCTGAAAATTGGTCAGCTGATTCTTCACCCCCAGACAATACCACAGTGTGAAGATTTTGATATTTGATGAAATGCTGTTGTCGTGGCAACGCGTTGTTTTTGTGACAAACAAAGTACTTTTTGACAGGCTTAGAATGTTCAACAGCTCACCAAAATTTACACACACATCACAGTCGTCTCAAGGAATAACACTGTATGCATCTCTGCAGGGCATGTGCTATAGCGCCCCCTGCAGTATGTTTAATAAACAGCCCCGGCAGCATGTTTCACCTCCATCCACAAAATTTGGGAGGCCTATAGAGCACACCAGGACACACAAAAAAGCCTCTTGGAGCCATCCCCTAAACTCAACAGGAAGTCCGCCATTTTGAATTAAGTGGATAAAATTTCTGTATTTTTTCATTTTTGAGAGCGAACTCCTCCTCGGGGTTAAGGTCTAGAGAGCTGAAATTTTGCCAGGATATACAACACGATGTTATGATCAAAAGTTATCAAAGGATTCTTGCAGAGTCAAAGGGTGTGGACATGGCGACCTCCAGAATTTTGATGGTTCGCCATGAAACATCAAGTGCTACCTAACTATCCTCTGCATGCTCCAATCTACCTCAGACCTCACATGATTAAACACAGTCCTGTCCTGATCACATTTATTGGCTAAAATACATTCACAGCATCTACCATAGCGCCCCCTAAAAGAATTTAAAAAATGGCCTCCACACAGACTTTCACCTATGACTATGAAATTTGGCATGCATATGTAGCACATCAGTGCAAGCAAAAAAGTCTCTTGGAGTCATTCTCTCAACACAACAGAAAGTCGGCCATTTTGAATTAAATGTCAGATTTTTGGTGTTTTTGATCATTTTCAACAATTGATTTCTCACAGGCAATAACTCCAAAACACCTCAAGTTGGAACAATGTTTAAAACATGCCTTCAGGTTGAGTATTTGTGAAAATTGTTCACAGAACTCAAAGGGCATGGCCATGGCGGCCAACTGAACTTTAATGTTACGCCATGAAGCAGGATGTCTTGTGTAAATCGCCTGTACATGCTGTAATCTACCTCAAACTTTACATGTTTGATCAGAGTCCAGTCCTGATGAGTTTCATAGACCACTATACAGTCACAGACATAGTGCCACCTGGTGGATGGACACAAAGTGCTGCAAAAATAGTCTGTACATGCTCCAATCTGTCTGAAATTTGACCTGAGTGCTCAGAATCCAGTCCTCGTTACATCCATGAGCCTAAATACACTTTGTCGCAGCATTGCCTGGTGGACATGCTTGGGGTCGCCGACCAGCAAGGATGCGAGGACCCGTTCAATGCTGCTCGCAGCTTTAATTAGGGTCCGAGCACCAACGGTGCCGAAGGACCCTATTGGAACCTTAGGGTTTTTTATTATTAGGGTCCGAGCACCGAGGTGCCGAGGACAGGCGGTGCAAGGGCACCGGCTGTCCAAGGCACCAACGGTGCCGTAGGACCCTATTGGAACCCTACGGTTTATTATTATTATTATTATTATTATTATTATTATTATTATTTGTCTCTCAGAACAACTGCATTTTTGAGGGCCTAAACATGCTCAAAAAGTCATGAAATTTGCACACACATCAGAACTGGCGAAAAATTTCATATTTTGTAGGGCATGTGGAGGTGTGTGCAAAAATGGCTCCATAGCGCCCCCTACAAAATTTTAAAAAGTGGTATTAGGCCAACTCAGAGGGAGTTTGGTCGAGAGCTACAAAATTTGGGAGGCATATGCAGCACATCAGGAAACACAAAAAGTCAATCACAGCCATGCTCTACACCCAACAGGAAGTGCGCCATCATGCGTTAACTGTACAAAATCTATGATGAACTCCTCCTAGGGAAAGTCTGAGCGATCTGAAATTTTGCCAGTACATACAGCAGACCTTCCTGAGAAAAAGTTATCAAAATCTTCCTCCATAGTCAAAGGGTGTGGTCGTGGCGGCCTGTCGAAATTTGATCCTTCGCCATGAAACAGGAAATGCTGTGTAACTCTCCTGAACATGCTCCGATCTGAATGAAACTTTACATGTATGATCACAGACCTGCCTCGATGACATCCATACAGCAAGATTCATTCACAGTCACAGCGCCACCTTGTGGTATCAAGAATTTGACATTTTTTAGACTTTCATGTACTATTCTTAGCCTGTTGCTCAGATTCACCTCAGATGTTGTGACATAAGCCTTAACACATTGATGATGAATCACAGAAAAAATGGTGACGTGTGATGAAAAGGCGTGTCTGTGGCGGGACGGCAAAGTTTGATGTTTCGCCATGAAAATTGAAGTGTTCATATCTCAGCTGCAAAGGATCCTATCTGCCCCAAACTTCATGTGCTGGACACCAGAACCAGTTTGAGGACATCCACACTGAAAAATTTAGAAAAAGTCATAGCGCCACCTCTTGGTAACCAGCAGTTTAGAAATTACATTTGCACACATCATTGCTCCAAACTTTGTCATATCATTCTGAAAATTGGTCAGCTGATTCTTCACCCCCAGACAATACCACAGTGTGAAGATTTTGATATTTGATGAAATGCTGTTGCCGTGGCAACGCGTTGTTTTTGTGACAAACAAAGTACTTTTTGACAGGCTTAGAATGCTCAACAGCTCACCAAAATTTACACACACATCACAGTCGTCTCAAGGAATAACACTGTATGCATCTCTGCAGGGCATGTGCTATAGCGCCCCCTGCAGTATGTTAATAAACAGCCCCGGCAGCATGTTTCACCTTCATCCACAAAATTTGGGAGGCCTATAGAGCACACCAGGACACACAAAAAAGCCTCTTGGAGCCATCCCTAAACTCAACAGGAAGTCCGCCATTTTGAATTAAGTGGATAAAATTTCTGTATTTTTTTCATTTTTGAGAGCGAACTCCTCCTCGGGGTTAAGGTCTGAGAGCTGAAATTTTGCCAGGATATACAACACGATGTTATGATCAAAAGTTATCAAAGGATTCTTGGCAGAGTCAAAGGGTGTGGACATCGCGACCTCCAGAATTTGATGGTTCGCCATGAAACATCAAGTGCTACCTAACTATCCTCTGCATGCTCCAATCTACCTCAGACCTCACATGATTAAACACAGACCTGTCCTGATCACATTTATTGGCCAAAAATACATTCACAGCATCTACACATAGCGCCCCCTAAAAGAATTTAAAAAATAGCCTCCACACAGACTTTCACCTATGACTATGAAATTTGGCATGCATATGTAGCACATCAGTGCAAGCAAAAAAGTCTCTTGGAGTCATTCTCTAAAACACAACAGAAAGTCAGCCATTTTGAATTAAATGTCAGATTTTGGTGTTTTTGGTCATTTTCAAACAATTCATTTGTCACTGGCAATAACTCCAAAACACCTGAATTTGGGAAAATATATAAGAACGCCTTCAGGTTGCATATTTGCGAAAATTGTTCACAAAACTCAAAGGGCATGGCCATGGCGGCCAACTGAACTTTAATGTTACGCCATGAAGCAGGACGTCTTGTGTAAATCCCCTGTACATGCTGTAATTTACCCTCAAACTCTTACATAGTTTGATCAGAGTCCAGTTCCTGCTGCAGTTTCATAGACCACTATACAGTCACAGACATAGTGACACTGGTGGATGGACCACAAAGTGCTGCAAAAATAGTCTGTACATGCTCCAATCTGTCTGAAATTTGACCTGTGCTCAGAATCCAGTCCTCGTACATCCATGAGCCTAAATACACTTGTCGCAGCATTGCCTGGTGGACATGCTTGGGGTCGCCGACCAGCAAGGATGCGAGGACCCGTTCAACGCTGCTCGCAGCTTTAATTATTATATTATTATTTGTCTCTCAGAACAATTGCATTTTTGAGGGCCTAAACATGCTCAAAAACTCATGAAAATTTGTACACACAT